>NW_014577121.1:327643-332643 GCF_000485595.1 Priapulus caudatus | reverse complement strand
TGTTTTTTATACAGTTCTTGTTGTATGAAGATATGACCAAAGCATATGTATAAATATATTAGTGCGCATACACAAATACGTATACAGACACGCGCGCACACGCACCCACGTACGCACGCGCCCACGCCCACACACACGCCACGCCCACGCACACACACACAGATATATTATATATATATATATATATACTTTATTGCGCGTACATACGTGAACATACATACGTATGCCAACATACTTGTGCATACATGTGCGCCTATTTATGTGTGAATTAACCTATCCTCCTGGGTGAGATAACTATGCCCCACTGGATATTGTCACTACTCCAATCAAACTCTCTCAGTTTGCACGAGATTTTTATGCGTGCCAAATTGTCGACTTTGCGACTTGCCATAACGACTGGCTAGAGCTCCCTGTCAATTACGTAAGGAGGCAGTTAGGAGGATATAGGTCCGTTTCTAGACTGTAAAGGCCCCTGAAAAATACGTCCGCATATATCGTGAAACAAATATTCAAAGACGCTACAATTAATTACTCATGTAAGATAAAAAATAAGTGATAACAATGATTAATAAATAAATTCACGTCGACCTCTATTAATTAATTATTATTTATAAAGTATGCGAGTCTCATTATGAAGATGGAATATACGCGCACGCACACACACGCGCGCGACATGGACAGGCATACAGTCAGATAGACAGTCAGACTAACTTACTGACTGACTGACTGACTGACTGACTGACTGACTGACTGACTGACTGACTGACTGACTGACTGACTGACTAACTGACTAACTGACTGACTGACTGACTGACGGACTGACTAACTGACTGACTGATTGACTGACTGACTGACTGACTGACTGACTGACTGACTAACTGACTGACTGACTGACTGACTGACTGACTGACCCACACACGTGCGCAGGCACCCCCTCCCCCCACACACTAGCTAAATAGCTAAATAATATTTGGAGATGATACAAATAAATTCATTCGAATTTATTTATGAACTACAAATGTTCTATACATATTCAAAATGTCAGTGAGGTGACGTAGGCATGCTTGCTGGATCATTACACATTTATTTATTGTCATCTGTATTACAAACACGTCTGTATTACACGATGCATCGCGATAATACTGTAGCTAACGAGAATCAAATAAAAATATCACATCTAAACTTGGATTGAGTTCATTGGATTTCCTTAATAATATGAACGTAATGTTATTTCATGATATATCCATGTAGTCAATCGTTTAGCAACAGTTTCGACAGTACTTCACTCGGCTTGATAAAAACAGTTAGACGTGTTTGGCTGTTGCCGACAGGATATAAATGCATAGATTCAACATAAAATATAGTTACTTTGACATCAAAACATTTTCGTATATGCCATTGGTAAAGGTCTTTCAAACCACGAACTCCGTACTGACGTCACGCGGATTCGCGACCATGTGATTTTAACCGAAAAATCGATTTCCGGGCGCATTGAGGTCATTGCTAGTAAAATATTCCTTCCAGAGTTGAGCAAAGTATTCGGCGTTAACTGGTACGGTACCGTTCTGTAAACAAAAGAACATCCGTTGAGAGTCAATATACATTAATTGCAAATCACAAACCAAGTGTGACTATCCTCGAGATTCTAGGGCGCGTACAACAGTAACCCTTCGCAAATTGCTCACCGATGTTACACTATTTGGTCTCTAGAAAAGGCTTATTCTTTTTTTTCCGGTGAAATTCGTTACTAGAGTGCAATAACTTGCATTATGACGCAAGTTAGATGTCTCGTGGACGTCTAGAAAGCATTAGAAGTAAAATTGTTTTTGTCGTATAGTTGTGACATTCCGTGAAGTGGCGTAGCCATGGTGACCGGTTGGCCATTTTGTGTTTAAAATGTGATCCGATTACTTTGTAGAAATTCGCATTATAGAGCTGGCAAAAGTTTCGAGCGGAGTATAGAGCATCAATCTGTAATTATTTAACATGAATAAAGTGTATGTCGTGTATGCGACGAAACAGCGTGAGTATTTTTAATTAATTTCTGTTCGATGGTTATTCAAGCCTGCTGCCCATGGACGTCTTCTACTGCTGTACAACACCTCTAGCTCGCACTAGCGTCCCTATATACAGAGAGTTGCGCCAACTCAGGATTTGACTCCATGTTGTTTCCAAATGAATCCACACCGCTGCCGCTTAAGTACAGCGCTGTATGGATACGCTGTACAATGGTCCGTAGTAATTAATTAGACTAATCGTGCTTCAATAAACTCAAAATTTACAGAGATTATAGCTAAGACATGTGTCTATGTGTATCTAGATTTCTAGAAATGTAACTCAAATCGTTCGCGCCATATGATAGTTTAATTGTACACTTTCTTACCGCCCATAGCCGTGCGTATAATAACCTGTGCGATACCGCGCGTAGATACTTGCTAATTAATTAAACCACTCGCGCTTCAATAAACTCAAGAATCACAGAGATCATAGATAACACATGTGTTTATATGTATCTAGATTTCTAGAAAGGTAACTCAAATCGTTCGCGCCATATGATAGCTTAATTGTACACTTTCTTAGTGTAAACACAGCAGCTAGTCATTTTGGAAAAATAATGACAACTGTAATTCACAAGATAAATGCGTTCCACTCTCCACTCGCTCGCAGCTGTAACATGTGTTTTGCAGTTCTAGAAATCTAGATACACATAGGCACATGTCTTAGCTATAATCTCTATAAATTTTGAGTTTATTGAAGCACGATTAGTCTAATTAATTATTACGGACCATTGTACAGCGTTTCCATACAGCGCTGTACTTGAGCGGCAGCGGTGTGGATCAATTTGGAAACAACATGCCGTCCAGCGATCACGTGACCGATTTTTTCCGACTCGTCATGGCGCAACTCTCTGTATAGGTGTTGAACAACAGTAGAGGCCGTCCATAGGCTGCAGGCCTGAATAAGCATCGAACAGAAATTAATTAAAAATACTCACACTGTTACTGCACTTACAAAACATACACTTTATTCTTGTTATATAACTACATATTCATGCTCTATGCTCCCCTCGAAACTTTTGCCAGCTCTATGATGCGAATTTCTGCAAAGTTGTCTGAACACATTTCATACACAAAAAACACCAACCGGTCGCTGTGACTGCGCCACCTGACGGAATGTCACGAATACACAACAAGAATAATTTTACTTCTAATGCTTTCTCGACGTCCACGAGGCATCCACCCTGCGTGCATAATGCTAATTATTGCACTCTAGTGCCGAATTTCGGCGAAAAAAAATGCCAAAATATGCCTTTTCTAGAGACAAAATAGTGCAAAAATAGTAAGTAAAAAGTAGTGCAAAAATAGTACAAAATATGCCACCTATAGGTACCACGATGCCAAATCCGCCAATCAGCTTTGGGATAGGTTAGAGAATGAGTTCCTTTGTGAGTGTCTGCATACGCTAGAATTTTTATTTCTTATTAGAAAAAATTATAACTGTTTGCAATTGTTAATTTCAGAAACTAGAATCTATTCTGAATCCGACAATGTAAACGGCTCGTCCGAGGTGCGTTTCTGGGCCGGCCCATAAATTTCCAAAAAAAGCCTACTTTTTGTGCGAATTCCAGTTGTAAGTAGGCTATTTCTGATGTGCGCTGCAAAAGTTTTGTTTACATCGTAAATTATGGAAGAATTTCTTTGTTAATAACATATATATTGTGACTTGTGACGTGTATTCAGAGAATGGCATTATTATTTGTAAAAAAAACTTTTGCTGATTTATGTGAATTTTTTCGTAAGTATAGCCGTCTATGGGAATTTATATCCAAGCGTAATACCTATACAGGGACCCTAGCTCGCACGTGGCAGAAATAGTTAATGGACGAGTAGCTGGCGTTATCTACCGAGTTGAACTGCAAACTAAATTGTCCTTATACAACCACTATTAGTACAATTATGATTAGTGTTATTAGTACAACCACTGATATGCCCCCGAAGTACATAATTCTACGTTTAGATCCTACACATATATTGGTAGTAAAATCCTAGTAGATTCCCATGTTATCTAGAATAGATATAGGTGTGTGGTTGTAATACATATAGATGAGTACAACAACGAACCGTGGATATAAATATAATATGAAATGCTTTCTAAGACGGTGGCGACATCAAGCGTGCACGCAACAAAGGTAGCAATGATCATAATTGACCTGATTGAAGGCTGATAAATTATTTACCGCCATACGACAATCAGATGAAACGGGCGCAAGGCGAGAGCTAATAGCGATCGATTGAGTATCTGAAACTCTACTGATTGAATTGGTTTTGCATACCGGCACCCCGCAGAAATACAAGGAAACATTCATAGTCTGGTACACCTGTGTAATTTCAATAGCGGGTGAAGCTTGGACCGCGTGTTCGCTGTATTGCTAGTCCACATGAATACCGTTAAGACGCTACCGTATACTTTATATCGTCAACCTAGTCTCCTATCTCGCGCACGGCGACGTTGTGCCTGTACTATAATTATATATGCATAATGTATTTTATATGCGGCAAAAAGATACAGCGCGCTTGTACCTCCAGATTCTACACGCAAACGCTATTAGTTTATTACAATTTACTCGTACGTTAAACGGCGTACCTTGCGTAATGATAGTCAGTATTCGTCTGCCTGCCTACCTGCGTGTGCCCATGCATGTATACGTGCGTGCATGTGACCCTGGGTCCATGTAGGTCTATGTGAGCCTACCCTTCTGCGCACGCGTATGTACGCGTATAAAAATTTGCTTACGTGTGTGTGTGTGTGTATGCATGAGCGCGTACGTACGCGTACATGTGCGTACGGCTCACCTTCGTAAATGAATCGAACGCGTCTCCTAGAGCCGCTGCATCGATGCCGAACTTCTTGAACACTCTCAGATACTCATCCTTGTCTATAATGCCGTCACCTGCGGGGACAACCATCACAACACAACACACCACAACATAACACAACAC
>NW_014577121.1:324146-327633 GCF_000485595.1 Priapulus caudatus | reverse complement strand
GTGCGTGTGCACGTGCGTGCGTGCGTGCGTGCGGGCGTGCGTGTGCCCGTACACGTGCGTACGTGCGTGTGTACGTACACGTGCGTGCGTGCGTGTGTGCGTGCGTGTGCACGTACGCGTGCGTGCGTGCGTGCATGTGCACTTACACGTGCGTGCGTGCGTGCGCACGTACACGTGCGTGCGTGCATGTGCACATGTGCGTGCGTGCGTGTGCACGTACACGGCTAACTACGAACTCGCTTATAACGAAAACAATGCCAAGCTATGACAAAAGAAGCGTCAAAGACGCCGCCTGTCTGTGTAGTATGGTAATTAATTATTTATTTTTAGTTGAGTAGTGCGTGTGCACGTACGCGTGCGTGCGTGCATGTGCACGTGTGCGTGCGTGCGTGCGTGTGCACGTACACGGCTAACTACGAACTCGCTTATAACGAAAACAATGCCAAGCTATGACAAAAGAAGCGTCAAAGGCGCCGCCTGTCTGTGTAGTATGGTAATTATTTATTTATTTTTAGTTGAGTAGTAATTTTATATTGTTTTCTCAATAAAATAATGCATGCTGCGGTATGCTGGAAACACTTTCGAGTGGTTTACGGCACCTCTTCAGCTCGTGTAAAGTTACGCAAAGGTTTACGTAAATTTTAGCTTGATGAATCGCACCTAAAACGGCCTCGCTTGCGTACGCGAACTCGTACGCAAATTTACTAAATAGCTGTGTTGATGAATCGCAACTATAAGCAACGTCGATTGCGTACACAAGATTTACGAAACATATTTTGCGTACGCGCGTTGATGAATGATAATAGAAAACTAGTTGGTTATTGCTGTGATCGTACTGGCGGCGGATCTAGAGAGTAACCTCTCCACCCCCGTTCAGCCACAGTCTGACTAATGTTAACAGGAGTGAATAATAACAGATTATTAATAGATTATTAATATAGATAACCTATTATTATTCACTCAGGTGTTATGATACTAGTAAAATCGGGCCACCCTAGCACCACTTGCCTTCGGCGCACGCCTTCACTCAAATATCACCCCGCCTTTCGTCTCTCGAAAGCTAGACCTGGCCCTGGTGACTTGTACATTTGTAGGAACATTTTGTACCAAAAAGCATAAAACCTAGTTTTAGACCTTAAAATCTGGTTTTAAGGTCTAAAACCCGGATTTAAGGTCTTAATGCCCGGTTTTATGGCTTAAAACTAGGTTTTACGCTTTCCCAGGTCTAAAACCAGGTTTTAAAGTCTAAAACCCGGATTTAAGCTCTTAATACCTAGTTTTAGGGCGTAAAACTTGGTTTTACGCTTCCCCGAGGCATTTAGCTCCTGATTGGCTAGTTTGCGAGACTGCAATACAGTTCCTGGTGCGGAAAACGAACAAGGAGGGGAGAAGCTGGTGGAGAAGGAGGAAGGGGAGAAGGAGGGGGAGAAGGGAGCTGATGGGGAAGGAGGCGGAGGGGGAAAGGGAGAAGCTGGTGGAGAAGGAGGAGGGGGAGAAGCTGGTGGAGAAGGAGGAGGGGGAGAAGCTGGTGGAGAAGGAGGAAGGGGAGAATCGCCACAGTGTCAGCCACCCGCGTGTATTGAACTAATAGAAACTACCAACTAAAACGTACGTGCGTAGTACGTGTACGTGCCCGCGACTCTCTGTACGTGGTAAAGCACAAACAGTGCTCTGATTTATCTACTACATCGCTGCCCCTCCTCCCTCCCTTTCCGTATTCCTTCTTCGGCTTGCGCTCTTTCCTGTCTCTGCTTCTGTTTCATCCCCTCTGCTCTATGTATCATTCCCCTCTCCCCCTCTTTACCTATTCATCAGCATGGCTTCTCTTTACCAGTTCCTGTGAATTGGTTTCTCTCCTCTCCTTATTCCCGTACATTAGTTTCTCTCTTCCTGTTCCCGTACATTGCTTTCTCTCTCCCTGTTCCCGTACATCGAGTTCTCTCTCCCTTATCTCCTTGGTCCCGTACATTGGTTTCTCTCTCCCTGTTCCCGTACATCGAGTTCACTCTCCCTTCTCTCCCTGTTCCCGTAAATTGATTTATCTCTCCCTGTTCCCGTAAATTGGTTTATCTCTCCCTGTTCCCGTAAATTGGTTTCTTTGTCTCTGTTCCGGTACATTGGTTCCTCTCTCCCTGTTCTCACGACGTACCAGTATCATCGATAACTTTGAAGAAGAAATCGCGGTAGTCCTGTCGGAATGCCGTCGTCGTGCCTGCATCGCTCGCCGCCAGGTACTCCTGGAAGGTCACCTTGCCGTCGCCATCGCTGTCGGCCTTCGATCGCAGGCGTTCCCATAGTCCGAGAATGACCTTTCGTGTTTTGGTCGCCTCCGGGCTTCCAGCGGCCCAGCCACTCACGCTGCGGAATCTATGCACATGCAAAGTGTGAGTGAGAGGCGAGTTGTGTTGAGTTGTGTTGTGTTGAGTTGTGTTGCGTTGAGTTGGGTTGTTGCGTTGTGTTGAGTTGTGTTGCGTTGAGTTGGGTTGTTGCGTTGTGTTGTGTTGTGTTGTGTTGTGTTGTGTTGTGTTGTGTTGTGTTGTGTTGTGTTGTGTTGTGTTGTGTTGGGTTGTGTTGTGTTGTGTTGTGCTGTTGTCTAGTTAGGTCGGTCGGGCGGGCGATAGGGCGGGCCGCCGTCTCGTTCGGCGGACGGCTGGTCGATCTATCTCTGGTGTACTTTGTTAGTCACTTATAGTTAATGCCAAAAGTGTTTTGACATATTTCGTAACAGTATAATCATGATCAAACATTCTATCATCATTATCATCCAATATCGTATCTTTCAATGGGCGTGCACACGTACAAGTCATCACAGATTACATTTATCTTACCTCAGCGGTTTGTTCGAAGTCCGCCTGTTCTAACACGCCATCGTTGTTTACGTCTGTAAATGCAGATATAGGTTTCATACAAATCACACGGATCTCGACCTGCTATTTGCTACTTCGAACGCATAGCGCGCAATTTAGTCGGTTCATAACGTAAGGCAATATGAAGATGGATTGGGAGATTTGAATTTGAAATGCCATACGATTTGTACATGAATCGCTTTGATTATTTATTTTACTTTTTCCGTCGCGTCGCTATCGTGTCTGTGTATATCTGACTCACTGTCGGTTACTTATACACGACACTGTGCACAGACAATGACACCCTCTAAGAACCTAACAGTGACCAGATGGGCGAGATTCATCTACGTTGCGTAGAGTGTATTGCGTACACAGAGTTTCTACGAAGTACGTACGCAAAGCTCGTAGGTGCGATTCATCAACGCAGCGTAGCACCTGCGTACGCAAATGTTGATGAATTCCAGTGTAAATCCACTACGCCATCGTAGCTGCTGGTTGTTGAGGAGCGTGCTTAGCATAAACCTCATTTTCGTTTATATGATTGCGTTCAACACTCGATGAAAGCAGCGACACGTACACGTGCGTTCGTGCGTGCGTGCGTGCGTGCGTGCGTGCGTGCGTGCGTGCGTGCGTGCGTGCGT
>NW_014577121.1:322748-324136 GCF_000485595.1 Priapulus caudatus | reverse complement strand
TCCCCCAGCTCCCTTCTCCCCCTCCTCCTCCCCTTCCTCCTTCTCCACCAGCTTCTCCCCCTCCTCCTTCTCCACCAGCTTCTCCCTTCTCCCCCTCCTCCACCAGCTCCCTTCTCCCCTCCTCCCCTTCCTCCTTCTCCACCAGCTTCTCCCCCTCCTCCTTCTCCACCACCTTCTCCGTTCTCCCCTTCCTCCTTCTCCACCTGCTTCTCCCCCTCCTCCTTCTCCACCAGCTTCTCCCTTCTCCCCCTCTTCCTCCACCAGCTCCCTTCTTCCCCTCCTCCTCCCCTTCCTCCTTCTCCACCAGCTTCTCCCTCTCCTCCTTCTCCACCAGCTTCTCCCTTCTCCCCCTCCTCCACCAGCTCCCTTCTCCCCTCCTCCCCTTCCTCCTTCTTCACCAGCTTCTCCCGCTCCTCTTTCTCCACCACCTTCTCCGTTCTCCCCTTCCTCCTTCTCCACCTGCTTCTCCCCCTCCTCCTTCTCCACCAGCTTCTCCCTTCTCCCCTCATCCTTCTCCACAAGCTTCTCTCTTCTCCCCCTCTTCCTTCTCCCCTCCTTCTCCCTCTCCTCCTTCTCCACCAGCTTCTCCCCCTCCTCCGTCTCCACTAGCTTCTCCCCTCCTTGTTCGTTTTCCGCGCCAGGAACTGTATCGCAGTCCCGCAGAAACTAGCATAAGCAAACTAGCCAATCAGGAGCTAATGCCTCGGGGAAGCGTAAAACCTGGTTTTAAGCTCTTAAAACCTGGTTTAAGCTCTTAAAACCCGGTTTTAAGCTCTAAACTTGGAATTAAGCTTTTAAAACCTAGTTTTAAGATCTTAAAACCAGGTTTTAAGGTCTAAAACTAAGTTTTACGCCCTAAAACTAGGTATTAAGAGCTTAAATCCGGGTTTTATACCGTAAAACCGGGTTTTAGGGTCTAAAACTAGAAATTAAGCATTAGTTTTAAGCTCTTAAAACCTGGTTTTAAGCCATAAAACCGGGTATTAGGCCTTAAAACCTAGTTTTAAGATCTTAAAACCCGGTTTTAAGGTCTAAAACTAGGTTTTAAGGTCTAAAACTCGGTTTTAAGCTCTTAAAACCTAGTTTTAAGCTCTTAAAACCTAGTTTTAAGCCATAAAACCGGGTATTAGGCCTTAAAACCTGGTTTTAATATCTTAAAACCC
This sequence comes from Priapulus caudatus, assembly GCF_000485595.1. Classification (NCBI taxonomy): domain Eukaryota; kingdom Metazoa; phylum Priapulida; class Priapulimorpha; order Priapulimorphida; family Priapulidae; genus Priapulus; species Priapulus caudatus. The sequence goes on along the minus strand of NW_014577121.1, from coordinate 322,973 downwards.
GGTTTTAAGGTATAAAACTAGGTTTTATGGTCTAAAACTAGGTATTAAGACCTTAAATCTGGGTTTTAGACCTTAAAACCTAGTTTTAGACCTTAAAACCGGGTTTTAAGATCTTAAAACCAGGTTTTAAGGCCTAATACCCGGTTTTATGGCTTAAAACTAGGTTTTAAGAGCTTAAAACTAGGTTTTAAGAGCTTAAAACTAGGTTTTAAGCTCTCGAATGGA
>NW_014577121.1:309577-322738 GCF_000485595.1 Priapulus caudatus | reverse complement strand
CCCCATCCCAAGCAAGTACGATACACAGTTGAGCGCTGAAGTTTTGTAATGTCTATTGTTCTGTCTAAAATAGATTTGTTTGACCATGGCAAGGTGCGAGTGTAGATATTCAAGATTACAAATGATCATGTCTAGTAACTTGATATGCAGGGGTTCGTAGATAGCGGGGGGGGCATGGCGAATTCCTCGTCCTGCCTTATTGTGACCTGTGTGTTGGAATGGCGTTGATAGCAATATTCCTCTCGCCTACTTGTATGCAGGAGGAAAAAATGTTGAGGGACTCTACGGCAAATTTTTCTAGGGTTGAGGACTCCGCATACCCAGCTCTGTCTCCTTACGCACGCCTGCCTCGCAAAACGCTGCATTGGCGCACTGTCGACAAATAACAAATTGAGGCACCCACTGGGGCGAGCAGGTTGTTATTTCGGGTAGTCCTATTACACCTTAGACCATTTAACTTTAACGAAAATGTTCGTCTGCTGGGGTACCAACCCCTGTTCTGATTACAATAAGATTACAGATCATGCGAGTGGTAAGTTCTATCAGGGCAATGGTATTGTAAGGAAAGCGAAAGTTCGCTTCTTAGGAGGTCTTCTTTTGAGGGCGCTGGTATATCAACTATAGAAATCATTTTAGCCGAAAGCTGGTTTAAATGCGTCATACGATGTGGGTATGAGTTCCTTATTATGTCAGTCTGAAGCTGGGGCAAGATAGAGACATTCCACGATGGATAGACGATAGACACTTCAATAAATTCCAAAACTTGCTTGATTTGGCTGCATTGTTGATACAATCTTTTGTTTATTTTTAATTTCATTGTGTTATTCTCGTTTATTTTTAATACAGTCTCTTGGTTGGTATGAAGATAGTGGACCACAAATCATCTGTATCAAATATATCTGTGCGCCTGACGATACCAAATGTACGTATATTAGCCATTCCACGGCGCATCACGTGCACACCTTACGTACACCACCAAGCACGCTCACTGCACCACGCACAACACAGCACACACACATGCACATCACCACACCACACACACAACACGATCACAACATCACACAGAAACCAACACAGATTATTAATATATATAACCGATACCTATAGCGAATAATATAGTACAGAAGATCAGGAGCTGCGCGTGAGGAGAATGAGGAGGACGTGTCTCTGAGGGAAATTAATAGTATTCTAGGGGGGGGCGCACAAGTATATCTGTAGTTGGATAATAGTAATAGGTATTAAGTACTTATATAATATATACTATATGATATATTACTATACGTATGCGTGGGTTTATTAGTGGGGGCGGGGGGCGGTACTAGGTCGGGGGGGGGGGATAGGGGAAGGGGGATGAGGGGGGGGGGGGGGGAAGCGGGGGTGAATTGGTGTGCACTCGCATTCACCTGACAAGTGGCGTATGGGGGCGGCGCCAGACGATAGGTCTTGTGCATACATGTGCCGCAGCATGATAATTATGTGTGTGAAATTACACTATGCGGTTCGCCTGGTTGGAAAATATAACCGATGCCCAGCAGCGTGGATTATGAGTCGTTTGTGGAGCTACCACTAGTACCGATCCAAGACTTTGCAGTTTTGCAGCGAGATTTTTCATTGGCGTTGGCCCAAGATTGTGGGCTTATTGCACTTCGGCAATAAACGACGGCTAGGAAAGCTCGATCCTGTTCATTACGTGTATATATGTATGAGCTCCTATATAGTGCCGTTTTCCGGACCTAAGGGCGCTGAAAAAATACGTCCGCCCATATCGTGGAAAAGAAAATATAAATAATTCAAAGAGTACACATTCATTACTCATGTAAGATAAAAAAGGTGACATTGATAATAATGAATTCACAGTCGACGCTCTTATCAATAATATACATTATAAGTATAAGCGAGTCTCATTAAGAAAGGATATGCGCGTCGACGCTGGCCACACACACGCGCGCGACATGAACAGGCATACAGAGATAGACAGTCAGACAGTCAGACTAACGAATAATACTGAGCTGACTGGACTGACTGACTGACTGGAGATGACTTGAACTGATCTGACTGACTGACTGACTTGACTGACTGACTGACTGACTGAACGAACTGACGACTGACTGACTAATCGACTAGCTAATTGGACTGACTGACTGATGACTGACTGATGACTGATTCACTGACTGACTGACTGAAGCTGAATGACTGACTACTGACTGATACTGAATGACTGACTGGAACTGACTGACTGTATCTGATGTTCCTTGATGTGACGGACTGAACTTGACTGACTACACACACCTAGTCAGGCACCCGCTCGCCAACACGTAGCTAATATGCTTAAATATACATTTGGAGATGAAACTACAAAATGTTCTATACATAATTCAAATATGCAGTGAATGTGACGTATAGGCATGCTTGCGGGATATTAACATTATTATTGATCCATATTTATATTACAAACCGTGTATTCACACAATGCATCGCCGGGGATATATAACGTAGTAACGAAATCAATAAAATATTCACATTAAAACTTGGATTTTCCTTAAAAATGAGCAAGTTATTTAATGATAAATACATTGTAGGTCAATCGTTTAGGCCAAAGTTTCGACAGTAACTGTTGCACGTCGCTTGATAAACACTAGACGTGTGTTGTCTTGGTTTGCGGGAAGTATATAATGAATAGATTCAATCATAAAAAAATTTACTTTGTTACATAAAACGTTTTCGTATATGCGCATTGGTAAAGTGTTCAAACACGAACTTCCGTTATAGACGTCACGCGGATTCCGCGACAACCCAGTGACCTTTATTATATCACGAATAAGTCGATTTCCGGCGCATTGAGGTATCTTATAGTAAAATATTGCCTTCCAGAGTTACAAAGTATTCGGGCGTTAACTTGGTATCGTACCTGTTCTGTAAACAAAAGAAATCCGTTGAGATGTAATATACATTAATGCAAATCACAACAAGTGTGACTTAGCGGCGCCGGCCCTCGAGATTCTAGGTGCGTCATACGCCAACATAACGCCTTCGCAATTTGCTCAGCAGACAATTTGCTAACCTATTTGGATCCTTTAAGAGAAAGAGGCTATGTTTATTTGTTTTCGTGAAATTGTACTAGATGAGATAACTTGCATATGAACTCAAGTATAATTTGTGAATCCTAGAAAGAGCATTAGAATAAAATTGTACGATTGTTGTTAATGTGCATTCACTAGTGTCGTACCATGTCGCGGGAGCCGATTTGTGTAATGAGAACGATCCGACTACTCGTAGAAATTCGAATCATAGAGTGCTGCAAAGTTTGCAAGGCGGAGGCATAGAGTATGATATGTAGTTATTAACACATAATAAATGTATGTGTGTAAGGAAGTAAATGAGTATTTTTTACTTAATTTTGGTTCGATGCTTATTGCAGGCCTGCGCCTATGACCTCGTACTGTTGTTTCAACACCCTCCTCACTAGAAGTAGCAGAAATATTAATGGACGAGTATTTCGTCACTAACCGAGTTGAGACTGCTAACTAAAATTGTCCTTATAATACACTATTAGACAATTATCATTAGTTGTATTATACACAGCTGATATTCCCCGATATACTAATTCCATCGTTTAGAGCCATTCTTTTAAATTTTAACATAAATTGGTAATATAATCCTAGAGATTCCCAATGTTATCTAGAAAATATATAGTTGTGTATTGAATACATATAGGTGAGTACAACGAACCGTGATATTAATAAAGGCTTTCTAAGACGTGGCGACATCAACGTGCACGCACAAAATAGCAATATCATACTTGACTGATGAAGCTGATAAATTATTTACGGCTATACATCATCAAAGAACACGGGCGCAAGCGAGAGATAATAGGCGATCGATTGAGTATAGAAACTCTAATGATTGGAAATGTTTTGATACGGCCCGCAGAATACAAGGAAACATCATGAGTCTGTACACATGTTAATTTCAATAACGGTGAGCCGTTGGCCCGGCCGTGTCGCTGATGCAGTCACATGAAAGTACGTTAAGAACGCTAACTGTAAATACTTAAATGTCAACCTAGTCCGTAGCTCGCGCCGTGACGTTGTGATGTAAGATATATGTATTTCAAGATTATTTATAATGCGGCAAAAAAGATACTCCAGCTTTCACACACTCAAACGACTATTAGTTTATATAAATTTAATCTCCGACGTTAATCGGCGTACTTGCGTAATAGAAATGCCAGTATTGTCTGTCCTGCTACTGCGTGTGCCCATGCATGTTATTACGTGCTGCAATGTGACTCTGGTCCTTAGGTGATATGTGAGCCTAGCTTCTCGATACAGTTGCGATAGTCCGTATAAAAATTTGCCTTACGTGTGTTGTGTGTGTGTATGCATGAGCGCGTACTACGAGCGTAGCATGTTACCGTCACTTCTCAATGACGACGCGTCTCCTAAGGATGATCGGGGAACTTCTTAACACTCTCCAGAGTACCTTCAATCTTAGTCGCTATAATCGTCACATTGCGGGACAATTATCCATTTCACAATACAATATATATATTAATACATACTATATATATTGTAGACACACATGCACACACACACATATGCACCACAGCACAGCCACCACACAACCACACATACACACACACACCACATCAGGCACACACCACACATACGTTCGACACCAACATTTTTTGAAGCATATATATACACGATTTATCATTGAATATGGTCGACGAAATTGCGCACAGTGTGCAGCGCTCACGCCGCGTTATTGACTAATATAGATACTAAACGAACTAAAAGTACGTGGTATAATGTACTGCGCTAGCGAATCTCTGTACGGCGTAAAGCAACAAACCAGTGATTCTGATTTTTACAATGTCGTGCCGTCCTTCCCCCTCCTTTCCGTATCTTCTTCGGCTTGCGCTCTTCCCTGTCTCGGCATTGTTTATCCCTCGGCTCTATGTATCATTTCCTTCCGCCCTCTTACCTATGCATGTAGCATGGTTCTCTTTAAACACAGTTACTGTGAATTGGTTTATCTCCTGCTCCATTTATTCAACCGTGACATTATTTCTCCTCTTCTTTCCTACAATAGCTTTCTCTCTCTCCTTGTTCCCGTACATCGAGGTTCTTCTCTCCATTAATCTTGTCACGTACATTGGTTTTCTCTCCTGTTCCCGTAAATCGAGTTACTCTCCTTCTCTTTCGACTGTTCGTAATGATTAATCTCTCACTGTCCCTAGTAATTGTTTACTCTTCCTGTACCCGTAAATGGTTTCTTTGCCGTTCCGGTACAATTGTTATCTCTCCCTCTGTTCTCACGAGTACCAGTATCAATCGAACAACTTGAGAGAAATCGTGCGTACTCCTGGTGGAATGCCGTGTTGTGCCTGCTCGCTCGCCGCAAGGTACTCTGAAAGGTCACCTTGCAGCGCACGCTGTCGCCCTTGATCGCAGCGTTCCCTAACAGTCCGAGAATGACTCTAGTGTTCTTGGTCGCTCCGGGCCTCCCAGCGTCCGCTCTCGCGCTGGCGGAATTCTGTCACATGCAAGTGTGAGTTAGGATTGTGAGTGTGATGTTTGTTGAGTTTGGTTTTATTGTGTTTGTGTTGTATTGTGTGTTGTTTGTTTTTGTTGTTTGTTTGTGTTGATTGTTTGGTGTTGTGTTTGTGTCTGTGTTGTGTGTGTTTTGTTGTGTATATCGTTGCTTTGTGCTGTTGTTAGTTGGTTTCGTCGGCGGGCAATAGGCGGGCGGCGGTTCGCGGCGAGCTGTCGAATCTATCTTAGTTGTATTGTTAAGTCTTAATATCCAATAGTGTTTGGCATATTATTCTAAATCAGTATAATTCATGATCAAACATATACTCATTACATTGCGCCAAATATGTATCTTCATAGGCGTAACACGTTGCTACATAAGTCATCAGATTACATATAACTACTCAGCGCGTTCGAATTCCAATGTTTAAACGCACATCGGTGTTTACGTTTGTAAATGCAGATTATAAGGTTTCATACAAATCACACGGATCTCGACATGCTTTATTGCTACTGTCGAACGCATAGCGGACTAATTAGTCGGTTCATAACGTAAGGCAATATAAGATTGATTGGGAGATTTAAAATTGAAATCCATACGATTTGTAAATTGAATCTTTGGATTATTTATTTTACTTTTTTCCGTTCGTCACTATCGTGTATCTGTAATTTGATCATGTCGGTACTTATACACGAACCTGTCAGCAGAAAGGAACCCTCCTAAGAACCTAAACATGACCAGACTGTCGAGATCATCACACTGCTAAGTGTATGCTAACGAGAGTTTCTACAATTACAGTACGCAAAGCTGCGTAGGTGGCATTCACAACGCAGCGTAGCACTGGTTACGCATAAGTTGATGAATTCCAGTGAAATCATACGGCCATTCGTAGCTGCTCGGTTTTAAGGGGCTTCTTAGAATATACATCATTTCGTTTATAGTATTGCGTCAACACTGATAAGATCAGCGACACGTGTACGCGGCTGCGTGCGTGCGTGCGTTGCGTAGGCTGCTGTGCCGTGCGTGCGTGCGTGCGGTGGTGGTGCGGTTCGGGTGCGTTTGTCCCGTACACGATGAGTACGGTCGTGTGTACGTACACGTGTGCGTGACGTTGGTGCGGCGTGTGCAGATACAGTGCGTGCGTGTGCATGTGCACTTAACGCGTGGTGTGCGCACAGAACATGGTGCGGGCATGTCACATTGTGGGTGCGTGCAGTGTGCACGGTACACGGCTAACTACGAACTCGCTTATAAAAGAAAACAATTGCAAGCTATGAAAGAAAGAAAGCTTCAGAAGACGAGTTTGGGAAGGATGTCGCTGTCTTGTTTATTGTAATTAATTATTTATTTTTTAGTTGGTATGGTGTGCACGACCAAGTGGTGCGTGCATGTGCATGTGAGTGAGTGGTGCGTGTGCACGAATTCGGCGCTAACTAAGATACGAACTCGCTTATAACGAAAACAATGCGAAGCTAAATACAAAAGAAGCGTCAAAAGGCCCGCCTGTCTGTTGTAGTATGGTAATTATTTTATTTATTTTTATTGTTTGAGTTAGTAATTTTTTATATATTTTCTCATAAAATAATGACATCTGGCGGTATGCTGGACACACTTTCGATGGTTTACGGCACTGTTCACTCGCGTAAAGTACCCAAAGGGTTTACGGTTAATTTAGCTGATGGAACGCACATAAAGGCTGATGCGGTTCCGCGAACTCGTACCAAAATTTACTAAAATAGCGTGTTTATAATCGCAACTATAACAACGGTGATTGGTACACCAGAGATTACGAAACATTATTTTGCGTACGGCGTTTGATGAATGGAAAGAAAATATTGTTATGCTGTGATCGTAGCTGACGCGGGATCTAGAGAGTAAATCCCTCCTACCAGCCGTTAACACTATTGACTATTAACTAGAATTAATAATAACAGATTATTAATAATTATTATATAGATAACCTATTATATATTCCCACCAAGGTGATTATTATATAGTAAATTCGGGCCACCCTAGCACAGTTGCCTATGGCAACGCCTACGTCAAAATATCACCCTTTCGTTCTCCGAAAGTAGATGGCATGAATTGTAACATTTGTAAATTTTGTACGCAAAAAGCATAAAACCTAAGTTTTACGACTTAAAAAATCGGGTTTAAAGGTTAAAACTCGGATTTAAGGCTAATGCCGTTTTATGGCTTAAAAGAAGCTGAAGTTTTAGCTTCCAGTCTAAAACAAGGTTTTAATTCTAAAACCGATTAAGTCTTATAGCATAGTTTTATGGCGTAAAACTTGGTTTATCGCTCCCAGCTTTAATACGCTGAATTGGTATTTGGCGAGAACTCGCAATACATTTCGTGGGGGAAAACAGAAACAAGATGGTAGAAAGCTGTGGAGAAGGAGGAAAGGGAGAATGAGGGGGAAGGGAGACTGATGGGAAGGAGCGGAGGGAAAGGGAGAAGCTGTGGAAGAAGGAGGAGGGAGAAGCTGTGAGAAGGAGGAGGGGGATGAAGGCTGGGGAGACAGAGGATAGGGAAGAGGGAAAGGTGTGGAGAAAGGAGAGGGGAAAGCTGGTGGAGAAGAGGAAGGGAAACTGTGAGAGAAGATAGTAAAGGGAAAGGGAGAAGGGTGGTTGAGAAGAGGGGGGAGAAGTGGTGAGAAGGAGAAGGGTGGGAAAGGGAGCCTGGTGGAGGAGGAGGGGAAGGGAAGCTGTGAAAGGAAGAGAGGAGAAGTCTGTGGGAAAAAGAGGGAGAAGGAGAAGCTGGTGAGTAGGAGGAGGGAAGACGCTGTGGAAGAAGGAGAAGGGGAGGAGGAGAGAAGGGAGCAGCTGAGAAGGAGAACGGAAAAGAAGATACTGGGGAAGAAGGAGAGGAGTAAAACTGGTGGCGATGAGAAGGGAGAAGAAATAAGTGGAGATGAAAGGAAAGGAAAGGGAGAAGTCTGGAAGAGGCGGGAAGTGTGAGGAGGGGTAGCAAGTGTGAGAAGGAGGGGCGAAGGGAACTTCTACCCCTCACCTTCTCCCAGCTCTCCTTCTCCCTTCCTCCTTTCCACCAGCTTCTCCTTCTCCTACTCTCTCAATCTTCCTTTCCTCCTCTCCCTTCTGATTCTCCACAAGTTCTTCCCCTCGCCTTCTCCAGCTCTGCCTCCTCTTCTACACCAGTTCTCCTTCTCCATCTCCTCCTTCTCCACCAGCTTCCGCTCACTCCTTTACATCCAGCTCATGCCACTTCTGCGTTCTCCCCTGCTCCACCAGGCTCGCGTTCTCCCTCTCCTCCCTCTCCCTTCACTCGCTTACTCACATCTCTCCCAACACCTTCGTCACCACCTTTCTCTTCTACTTCCCCTCTATCCCTTTTCCTTTCCACGATTATCCTCCTCCTTCTCCGCACCACTCTCACCTCTATTCCCCAGCCTTTCCCTCCTTCTTCTTCCTCCCTCTCTTTTCCTTCCCTTCTCTATCAGCAGCTCTCCCCTCTCATTCCACCTTTCCGTTTCCCTTCCTCCTTCTCCACTGCTTCTTCCGCCCCTCATCTTCTCAACAAGCTTCCCTCTCCGCTGTTCCTCACCGGCCCAATGCGTGCTGGTATAGATCAGCCTCCAGCCTTCGAGCTACTTGTTAATGCTCCTCTTCCCCTCCCTCCCCTTCTCCTTACTCCACAGCTTCTCCCCTCTCATTCTCTTTCCACCATCTCCTCTCCCCTCTCGCAAGCTTCCTTTCTCCCCTCATCCCGCTTCCTCTTCATCACTCAGATTTCTCCGCTGCTCTTTCCCACAATGTCTTCGTTTCCTCTCTTCTCCCCCCTCTCTGCTCTCCTCTCTTCTCTCACAGTTTCTTCCACTTCTCCGTCATCTTCTCCCAAAGCTTCTCCTCTCCCCTCTTCCTTTCGCTCCTCTCCTTGCTCCCTTCTCCACACTTTCCCTCTTCGTTCACCTACTCTCATACTTGTTCGATATTCCGCGCCAGTAATCTGTATCCAGTTCCGCAGAAACTACATAAGCAAACTAGCCAATCAGGAGCTAATGCATCGGGAAGCAGAAAACACTGGTTAAGTCTTAAAACCTGGGTTTAAGCTCTTTTATAAACCGGTTTTTAAGATTAAACTTGGAATTAACTTTCACCTAGTTTTTAAAGATTTAAAAGCCAGGTTTTAAAGTCTAAACTAATTTACGACCTAAAACAGTATTAAGAGTTAAATCGGGGTTTATAACGTATAAACCGTTTTCGGGTCTAAAATAGAAAAAATAAGATTATATTTAAGCCTTAAAGCTGGTTTAAGACATAAACGGGGGTATAGCTTTGGGGGAATGAATTTTAAAGATCTAAAACGGGGTATAAGGTCTAAAACTAGTTTTAAGGTCTAAAAACTCGGTTTTAAGCTTATAAACCTAGTTTAAGCTTTAAAAACTAGTTTTAAGCCATAAACGGGTTATTAGGCTTAAAACTGGTTTTAATATCTAAAAACCCAGTTATTAAGGTAAAATAGGTTTTATGCTAAAAAGAGTATTAAGACTAAAATCTGGGTTTTTAGACTTAAAAACCTATTTTAGACGTTAAAACTAGTTTAGACGTTAAAGGGTTAAGACCTTAAACCCGTTTTTAGGTCTAAACACTTAAGGTTATATGGTTTTGGTACAAAATTTTTCATAACGCTGACAATAGCTTCCATTCACGTCCAAACTCGGGGACAAATTTACGTCATCATTACCTCTGATGACATTTACGGCACTGTAAACTGAAAGTTGAATACTATTAAAAACCGATTTAAATTCTTGTTTTATGTAACACGTAGTGAAATGGACAAACAAATAACGCGTTTGATGTCGTTTATGCACTTATTAATAACAATGTGCGTAATTCTAGCATTCGGATCACATTGCATAGGCAATGGCTTATTATGTTTAAAATGTTTCATATCCGGAGTGGAAAGGATAGAGAGAAAGCGAGATAGAAAAAGGAGCGACCGTGTGGAGATAGGAAAACATATAGAATCGGTAGGGTTAAAGAGCGAAATAGAAATAAGGAGGGGTAACAACATAAGAACGGTAGGTAGAGAGCGAAATAGAAATAAGGAGGGGCGAACGAGAGAGGGAGAAAAAATGTAGAGAGAGAGAGAGAGAGAGAGAGAGAGAGAGAGAGAGAGAGAGAGAGAGAGAGCGTGAGAGAGAGAGAGAGAGAGAGAAAGCGAGGGCAAGAGAGAGATTGAGAGATTGCGAGAAATGGTCGGTCGATCGTTTCTGATAGTACAAAACTTACCAAAGAAAGTGTGGAACATTTTTTGCAGTTTCTTTACACGGAAGTCCGTCATGTTGCTTTCAATGAAAAAAAAACCCAGATAGAGTTACGGTTTGCACGTATATAGACGATATTTCGGCTTGACAATATGCAGTTTTACCCTCGAATCAACGGTCTCTTTATCATATTTTGGATTCAGCAGTCAAGACCCGCCACGTAGGAGGCGTGTGTCCGTGGGATGAAGGAATAGATATATATATATATAGAGACCATTGCTTCGAGGAAATGACAGTAAATCAACTAAGTTTAGTTTTACTATCAGTAATTTACAACGTTTACTCTATTATATATTCATTGTGTGTGTATATGTGTGCGCGCGTGTGTTGCAGTTTGTTGTGTGTATTGACTATTTTTCCTTTGTTTTCACTTTTTCCTGTTATATTGGATAGTTCCTGTTGGACTGCTGCCGATAATGGGCACCCCTTCCCCCTATAGAATCTAGTATAGACTTGTCGTAAATAACGTAAATTAAACAGCATTTAACAGCACACTATTCTATATTCATCGAGTTGATCCATCTATTTTAAAATATAGCTATTTTAAAATAAATATATTTTATATGCGCATATATATGCGCTTATGTATGTGCGTGTGCAAGCGCGTATATCTCTCACGTCGGCAACGCCATCTGTAATCTAAAGGTGTGAAATATCCGCATGAATATTTCATGCCAGTAGGAATTGCTTATTAATTCTAATAGCCATTAGAGAATGGCAAGGCGTGTGTGACCAAGCCACATGGCAAATGGATGCGCCGCAGATATGAAGAAGAGCAATATGGCGGAATGCACGCGCGCACATCGTGAGAAAGCTGTATAGCTCTCGTTCGACAGAGCCGTCTACATGCCTGCGCCAAACAGTAGGCCGATACGGTCTGAGCTGGAGCAAAAAAAAATAACAGAGGAGCTTGTCTCGAATTCATAGGAAATTCAACGTTTACTAGCCTTAGTCTAGATATTATTTATTATGACTAATTTGCCAATAAACTCGATTTTTATCTAACAACTTAAACTAGACTCGTGGTTAATTAATTGCATGAATAAATAAATAAATATGTATTCATATATTTATATTATATTATTATCTTACTTATGGTCACATCTTACACATTTCGTGATTTTGTAATTACGTATTCTAGCACGTCAATTCGTGCGCGCCTGCATATATAGCACATATATAGTTGGCTTCATATATAGGCTACGGTAAATCATGCTCTCCCCGGAATGTACCGGTCGGCATCTTTATCGAAGTGCCGAATCGCTCGACCCGTTTAACATCTTGGGCGTTTCCAGCTGGCAATCGGAACTTACTATCACGTGCAGCTAAGTCGTGCACGCCGATACCGTAATCATTAAAACAATGCGACTCGCGGATAAGTTTTTGCATAAGCAAGTGTCTATGACGCACATGATATCCAGTGCACGCACACTTACGCCGATATATCAAACAAAGTAAATCAAAGTCAAATACATGCTTGGACGAAAGGATAAGGTTGTAGACAGAGACAGGCGGCGATACGGTGGATAGAGGGGAAAAGAGACACAGAGAGAGAGAAGGGGGGGGGGAGAAAAATTTGAGCCAGCGAGAAAGCGCACAGGCGAGTGTGTATTCGTGTCTGGATGAAAGATAGATGGTGAAAGAGAAAGAAATAAGCGAAATAAAGAGAGAGAAATGTAAAAGAGAGAGATAGAGATAGAGAGAGAGAGAGAGAACTTAAAGAGAATGTAAGAGCGTGCGTGCAAAATGGAGGGAGAATATGAGGGGGAAGAGAAAAGATAGAGAAACAGCGCGCGCGCGCGCGAGAGAGAGAGAGAGAGAGAGAGAGAGAGAGAGAGAGAGAGAGAGAGAGACAGAGAGAGAGCATAGAGTGAGAGAGAAGAGAGAGAAAGAGAGAAAGAGAGAGAGAGAGGAGAGAGTAGAGAGAGAGAAGAAAGAGGGGAGGAAGAAAAGCAAGTGAGGCGAATTAAGAGAGTAGAAAGACGATGACGAGGAGAAAGGGAGAAGGCGCGCGAAAGATTGAGAGATGAGAGTAGAGGATATATAGAAGAGACAGGCAAGAGAGAGAAAAAGAAACATACGCAGAGATAGGCAGCGTGAGTGAGAAAGAGAGATTTGAGATTTAGAGATGAGAGAGATGAGAGAGATGAGAGAGGGAGGGAAGAAAGCAAAAGAAGGTGAAAAGGAGTGATGTGTAAAACGGTAGTGTGAGAGAGAAAGTGCATGTGTGTGCGTGAGTGCGTTGTGTGCGTGCGTGTGTGAGAGAGGGTGAAGTTTATCAATTCGTGCAACGATGACTCAGGGGGAAACCTACTTTAACCTGACACGCGAAATTT
>NW_014577121.1:282972-308511 GCF_000485595.1 Priapulus caudatus | reverse complement strand
TATAAATATATATGCATATTATAGTCACATAACAACCGTTGGACATTTAGGAGTAGGCCAACAAGTAACGTGTCAATAATAGTTGGACAGCGGCTTATGTGTTATGAATTAATCTCAATAATTCGCAGCTATGTCAGTCGTATTGCCATGAGAGGCACATGTTTATTTAACGTTCGGTGAAGCAGGAATGGAAGAATGACAGAAATACGAATCAATACTTACACGTAACCACGCACCCATTCGAACACACGCATATAAGAGCACACAAATATACACGAGCACGCGTACGCACACACACATACACACACATGCACACACACACACACACACACACACACACACACACACACACACACACACACACACACACACACACATATATATATATGTAAAGGCACACGCGTGCCCGTGTATAGATGGCATTTACGATTTTGGCAACTAGATGAATTTATATCTTAGAGCTATTTCACAGATAGACACATCATGCATCTAACATCGTGCACTCGTGCGCGTCTGTGCATGCATGTACATACGTTCGTGCGTGTGATGTGTTGGCATATATGTATAAGAAAGAAAGAGATAAATGGAAAGATAGAGAAAGGAAGTCAAGACAACGATCGAGGGGGAGAGGAAGGGAGAAACAGCGCACGCAAGAGAGTCAGAGAAGGAGAGGGAGAGAGAAAGAAAGAGAGAGAGAGAGATGCGAGAGGGAGAGAGAGAGAGAGAGAGAGAGAGAGAGAGAGAGAGAGAGAGAGAGAGAGAGAGAGAGCGCGATCGAGAAGAGAGAGACAGAGCAAGATAGAAAGAGAGAAAGCAAGAGAGAAAAAACCACGCACATATTCATAAACATATGTATATTCAAAGTATACATATTTTCATAATATAAGTATAGATAACAATACTATAATAGCCAATTAATTATCTATAGTGCGTTACGGTGAATGAACGTGAGTACATGGCTTTATCGACCTACGTTCGTTTGTCAGCCACACATGGCTGCTGCCGCTGTTGCTGATGACGATGATAATAATGATGATGATTATAATCATTATAAAATTATAATAATAATAATGACGATGATACTAATATGCTACTACTAATAATAATAACACCAATTTATAACAGCATTAATAACAATGAAATAACGAAATCTTCATTGCCCACATCTGATACCGACAGAGCTACGCCTTGTCGACGACACCTTAGAAACATACGAATTCTACGTCGATATTGTAATTGCATTTTTAATTATTAATTTTACATGCATGCAAATGCCACGAAACGTTATATATGATATAATATAATAAAGAGTCCGTGTGAGAGAGCTAGTGAGATCTGTAGGAAAGAACTGTAGCAGAATCTCGCTTACCTGTGGTAGGATGACGATGAGCGTATAGGGAAGGGATCCTTCTGTGTGAGTGCAGCTGACGAGGCGAACTGTCTGCTAGTGGCAACAGCGCCGCCTTCTGTTTCTATTTTATTGCGCTCGGTTTCCTACTCGTGAGTCATCGGCTCTTTCCGGCAATCAGACACGTGTACCCAGAGCGATAAGCGTTTGGCTGGAAGGTCAGCGCGTGTACATCACGCGCGCGTCTCGCAAAGTATTCGCTGGCAAAAAAATAGTGCGCATAGTCTGTTGGTGGTGGGCGTGCGCGCGCGTATGGTTGGCCATCGTCGTCAGAAATAATTATTTTCACCGCGGTAAAAATAAAGCGGTACCGGTAGAAATTTCGCGGTAAAAATAATAGCCCCATTACCCAGTCAGAGGCCTTTATACACATAATTCAACCGCGGATAAATTACTTTTACAACGGTAGAAATAATTCAACCGCAGTTAAAGCCGTACTATGCGCATCCAAACGCTAATTTCTCCAGTACTAGACTAGCAAATACTTCATGTCACGCATAATCACACTACCTTATGACAAAATAAACTCTAGTTCCTCCCATTTCACTGCGCGTTGTCTTATAAAAGGCATTTGAAAATACCTCCAATGTTGTTCAAATTCTCCGATGTTGTTGACACTTTCGCGTTGCCCTGCCAAGCAACCGCACATCGGTGCTGCGGTACAGCGGTACAGGTGTAGCAAAGATAAAAACATGTGACGTCACCTAACCGCTTCGAGGCTAAATTGTTTGGCAAACAAGTCGGCGTTGGAGCCAGAATGCCAGTTTTCTCACCTCTTTCTTGTGGGTTTTAAGCAAACGCGCAGTGAAATGGGAGGAACTAGAGTTTATTTTGTCATAAGGTAGTGTGATTATGCATGACACGAAGTATTTGCTAGTCTAGTACTGGAGAAGCGGCTTTAAACTATGGCCATTTTACCCATTCAGACGCCTTGTTGCTCATAATTTAACCGCGGTAGAAAATTATTTATCCCCGGTTAAATTATGTGTAGCAAGGCTTCCGATTGGGTAAAAGAGCCGGCCAACCATTCGCGCGCGCGTGTGTGTGGGGGGGGGGACTACCGTAACACTGACTTGTGTATTCTCCTGCTAATTATAATCCTGACTAAATCTATTGTAAACACGTAGTTTACATAAGTTTTAGAATGCAACGCCTATTTAAAATTACATTGCCAGCAGAGTATTCTTGTGATAACTAGCTTGGGCAACAACAACAGGTTCAATGGAGTATGTGAAATACGAGTCTCCGACGACCAGGGCTTTTGCGCATGCAACACAACCGTTGTTGTTCTAAGGAAGCTTTTCGCTCACGTTCCAGGTTTTACGGTTTAGTAGGTGCGGGGTAGTGGCACCCTGTCTTAAGGGTAGTGTCAGGTTGCGTCAATAGATTCCACAATAGATAACACGAGAAGAGAACACGATAGATAACACGATAGATAACACGAACACTGTGTTATAAAGCTACTCTTTGTTTTATGTATTTTTATACTTTATTATTTGTTCTATTACACCACAGAATATTCTCCATACTACATACTACATAGATGACTACACACCCACAGAAGGGTGTGAATAAAACCCGGACCCGGACCCGGACCCGGACCCGGACCCGGAAAACCGGCATAAAACCCGGACTCTGACCCGGAAAACCTGCATAACACCCGGACCCGGACTCGTGAATAAAACCCGGACCCGGACCCGGACCCGGAACAGTTCGTACCTACGTTTCCTACCACGTGAAACCAGGCGCGCAAATCCATTTTGAGATGTGGGGGGGGGACACCAGTAGCGAGCACGCGAAGGGGGGTCTGGGGAAATTTTTTTCAGAATTTTTTTGAAATTAGACCCCCTCAGGTGCGTTTTCTGCGCGAGCAGGGGGGGTCCGGACCCCCCCCCTGTACAGCGCTGTACACGCCCCTGCACACCACACACACACACACAACACACAAACACACACACACACACACACACACACACACACACACAACACACACAACACCAACCACACACACACAAACCACACACCACACACCACACACACACCACACACACACACGACAAACCACACACACACACACACACACACACACACACCACACACACACAACAACACACACACACAACACACACACACACCACCACACACACACACACACACACACCAACCACACAAACACACACACACACACACACACACACACACACACACACACACACACACACCACAAGGTGTGGGTGCTCCATGCCAGTCATAAATCAAAAACAAAAAGCCAGAAAACCCAATCATTTGGGTGGCGAGCGCTGATCTCAAAATAAATTGGTCCGTTATTAATTGTTGGGTCAGTCAATATCATAATATATGCGTGTATATATATAATCAATTGCATGGAAATTCTTATTAAAACGTGCTCAGTTACTCCCCAGCGCCTCTTGCGAATATAGCCGTGTCTCCAGCAAAGTGAGATCCAGAATATTCAAAATACAGTGATATTTACTCAGATCAATATATATATTAATAAAAATCTAAAAAGTTGTGTCACGCGATTTATTTTGATTATTAATCATGAAAATATCCGAGATCAAATATAGCTTAAAACCATCGTCTGCTATTCTGGAGTCAGCTGCGCACACTGCCTTCGTAAGTCATCGGCTCTTTCCGGATTCGTGACGTCACATGTGTCAAACAATACCGAGGTCAACAAGCCAACTTGATAAGTTAGAGTGATTATTCGCGTTTTATTCATTGGCATTTGACCCAATTAATCATGGTGCTCTATTGTTCGGCAGTTACTGCCACAATGGATCTGGAAGTGGCAGATCATTTACGCGTTTCCGATGTGAAGGATAAAAGGAACTTCGCGAGAATGGCTGCGAGAAGAGGAGGGGAGAGCTGGATGGGAGGAGGAGGCAGGGGGAGAGGAAGAGGAGGAGGGTGAGAAGCTGGTGTGAGAAGGAGGAGGGCGAGGAAGGAAGAGCTGGTGGAGAGGAAGAGGGGGAGAAGGGATGAATAGTGTGGGAAAGCGAGGATGCGAGAAAGTGGTGCGAGAAGGAAGGAGGGTAGGAAGGGAGAAGCTGGTGGAGAAGAAGGAGGGGAGAAGCTGGTGGAGAAGAAGGAGGGGGAGAAGGAGAAGCTGGAGGAGAAGGAGGTGGGGAGAAGCTGCGTGCGAGGAAGGAGGAGGGGAGAAGGCAGAAGGAGGGGGTGAGCAAGCTGGTGGAGAATGGAGGAGCGGGAAGGGGAAGGAGGAGGGGGAGAAGCTGGTGGCAGGAGGAGGAGGGGGAGAAGCCGGAGAAGCTGGAGGAGAGGAAAGCGAGTGGAGAAGCTGGTGGAGAGGAGGAGGGGGAGGAAAGTGGTGCGAAAGAAGGGCAGGGAGAGAGGAGTTGGAGGGGGGAGGCGATGAGTGGCTGGAGAAGGAGAGGGGAGAAGCTGGGAGAGAGGAGGGGGAGAGGAGACTGGTGCGAGAAGGGAGCAGGGGGAGAGCTAGGAGAGAGGAGAGCGGGAAGAAAGCTGGGTGGAGAAGGAGGAGGGAGAAGCTGGTGGGAGGACGAGGGGCGGAAGGAGAGCTGGTGGAGAAGAAGGAGGGAAGGAGCTGGTGGAGAGGCAGGAGGGGAGAAGGGAGAGGAGGAGGGGGGGAGCTGGTGATGGAGAGGGAGGGGGAAGAGGTGGCTTCTCCCTCTTCGACCAGCTTCTCCCCTCTCCTCCTCACAGCTTTCCCCTCTCCTTCTCACAGCTTCTCCCTTCTCCTCCTCTCTTCTCCACCACCTTTCCCCCTCCTCCTTCTCCACCACTTCATCCCTCTCCCTTCTCCACCAGCTTCTCCCTCCTCTTTTCCACCACCTTTCCCTGTCTCCCCCTCTTCTCTCTCCACCAGCTTCTCCCTTCTCCCCCTCTTCTTCGTCTCACCAGCTTCTCCCCCTCCTCCTCCTACCAGCCTTTTCTCCCTCCTCCTTCTCCTCCTCCTCCACCAGTTCTCCCCTCCTCCTTCTCCACCACCTTCTCCTTCTCCCCCTCCTCCTTCTCCACCACCTTCTCTCTCTACCCCTCTTCCTCCTCTCACCAGTTTCCCTTCTCCACCACCTTACCCTCTCTCTCCTTCTCCACCAGACTTCTCCCCTCTCTCCCACCTTCCCTCATCCGCCACCCTTGTCCTCCCCTCTTCCTCTCCACCAGCTTCTCCCTCCTCCTTCCTCCTTCTCCACCAGCTTCTCCCCTCCTCTCTCGTCCTTCTCCCCACCTCTTTCTTCCTCACACCAATTCTCCCTTCCTTCTCCACCACTTCTCCCTTCTCCCCTCCTCTTTCTCCACCCACTTCCACTTCTACCTCTCCTCCTCCACCAGCTTCTCTGGTCTCACCAGACTCTCTCCCTCCTTCTCCCTTCTCCCCCTCCTCCTCACACAGTTTCCCCTCCTTCTCTACACCAGCTTCTCCTTCTCCCTCCTCCTTTCTCCACAACTTCTCCCCTCCTCCTTCTCACCACCTTTCTCCTCTCCTCTTTCTCCACCAGCATTCTCCCCTCCTCCTTCTCACCACCTCTCTCCCATCTTCCCCTCTTCCTCTCGCCCAGCTTCTCCCTTCTCCCCCTTCCTTTCTTCTCCACAGCTTCTCCCCCTCCTCCTCCTCACCTAGCTTCTCCCCCTCCTCCTTCTCCTCCTCCTCCACCGCTTTCCCCCTCTCCTTCTCCCACCTTCTCCCTTCTCCTCCCTCTCCTTCTCACACCTTCTCCCTTCTTACCCCTCTTCCTCTCCCAGCTTCTCCGCTTCTCCACCAGCTTCTCCCACCTCCTCTTCTCCCTTCTCCCCCTCCTCCTCCACAGCTTTCCCCCTCCTTCTTCTCCACCGCTTTTCCCTTCTCCCTCCTCGCATTCTCCACAGCTTCTCCCCTCCCTCTTCTACCACGTTCCCTCTCCCTTTTCCCTCCTTCTTTGCTCCACAGCTTCTCGCCTCCTCCTTCTCCACCACCTTCTCCCCTCTCTCCCTCCCTCTCTACCAGCCTTCTCCCTCCTTCTCCTTCTCCCTCTCCTCACTCCTCTCCACCAGCTTTCCCCCTCCTGCCTTCTCCACCAGCTTCGTCCCTTCTCTCCCTGCCTCCTTCTCCACCAGCTTCTCCCTCTCCTTCTCACCACTTTCTCCCTTCTCCCCCTCTCCTCTCCACAGCTTCTCCCCATCCTCCTTCCCCTTCTGAACAATTGTAGAAAACGTTGGCAAATCAGCGCTCCATACAAAGCACACCAGGAATATGTCTTGCTTACAATACAGTTTGCGCAAGTGTGACGTCACAAAGTGGTGCCACCTGGGGACTGTGTTTTGGAGACTATTTCTATTTCATAACTTCGGAACATTTGGAGCATCACGACTTTTCAGTGATGTATATAAGTATTCGGGATATAAATAAACTTATGAATAATTTATCGTTCAAACACTCGTAACATATATGTGTTAGGTTCGTAACTCAATGTATTTTGGAATAAAAAACTTTTGTAAAATCTCACCTTTAACCTTTGAATCAGTGTTATATGTGGGTGATAAATCTGTCCGTTAAACTTTCATAAACATACTTTCTCCTGATGATTTCTGCAAATAATTATTTATATAAGAAAAAAAACGTGTTAAAAAGAAAACGGTACTAAATTTTCAAGATAAATTTTTCTTAAGTTGTGCATGAATCATTATTATGCTCTCAAATGCCATATAAAATGAAAGCTGGAAAAAAAAGGAAAGAAGCCAATCGTTGACCACACTATCACAGCACATAATAAGGTCTCACTTCACAAACACACAACAACAACACACACATCACACACACACACACACACACACACACACACACACACACACACACACACACACACACACACACACACACACACACACACTTACACACAAAATAATGGTGATCCAAAATCGTGGGGGGACATTTTATATGATGTCCCCCTTTGAAAATTCGTGGGGGGACATGTCCCCCTGTCCCCCCTCCCCTGGATTTGTGCCCCTGCGTGAAACAGTCGCAGAGCCTGGGCCGGCTACTTCATAAAACGAGCCTCAAGGTCACGCGTGACGCGGCGGCTTTTGATGTACACGATCGATCGATCGCGTCCGGCCTGCGTAGCACGCGCGGCACACATCACATACACACACACTTGCAGCGTCAAATAAACGCGTGAATAAAACCCGGACCCGAATAATAATAATAATAATAATAATAATAATGACTGATATATAATGGGTCCGGACTGGTACTAAATGGATCCGAGGTCAGAGTCCGGGTCTGGGTCCGGGTTTTATGCAGGTTTTCCGGGTCCGGGTCCGGGTCTGGGTTTTATTCACACCCCACACCGAATCGTAACCGAATATCAGTAATTTCGTACCGTAAGACGTGGATCGCGAAGTAGCTCGGCAGGGGTGAAGGTGGAAAGTGGAAGGTGGAAGGTGAAGGTGGAAGGGCGGAGTATTGAAGGAATAGGAAGGAAAGATCGGGAGCGCGGCGAAAACTGGACTATACGGCCACAGACCACAGTGCCTGGCAGTGGTGGTGTGTGGACTGGTCGGCTACAGTGGTATGAGTCGTGCAGGGAGCGGAGTCCCGGAGCCGCTGTTTCTTTACAATAGATGCTACCCCTCCTTGGCTGAACTGGGATACGATGGGGATGGGTGAAACACCGCGCAGACATATTAATTACCCACATAATCCGGCTGTGATGTGGAGGTTTATTCTAAAAAGGGAGCATCTGCTAGGCATCTCTAGGGCGGCCGACTGGCTAACAAAGGATGAGTACGTCCTTGTTTGGTGATGGATTCGTGTAGACTAAATTAAGAGCATATATAAAGCAACGCGAAGCGGTTAGTCTTCAGTCTTAATTTCGTCTGTGCCTGCGTGTGTGTCATCGTTGCCTCCAGTACGCAAGTTGTTCTTAAGCCGTTGGCTTGGGGTTTTTGCTACTCTATTTACTTTGTACTGTCTTATCGATCTATCTCTTCTCGAATATTCATTTCTTATATTTCTTAACGTAGATTTTCTTTATAGCAGTTGTGAGAGAAGCACTTTGCACTGTTTTGTCTTGGCCCCTCGTACTATCGTGCTAGTAATCTATTGCTATAGGATCTTTCTTGTAATAAATCTATTTTTCGTGGCACTGCCTACTCTCTTGTTCTTGTGATTATTAAGTGTTACCATTTCTACGCACTTCTCGTAAGACGTAAAGTACACGCTTACACTATATAGTGAAAGTGCGCATGACCACTACCTACATCGTAATGATTTCTAAATACTGTCGTTATTAAACTTTAAATTGTCAATGCAACAAATCAAACTGCGCACAGCACGCGAAAATAACAACTTCACCCAAATAGTAGAATAGTAGGAGTTCAATACAAACAATGGCAGTATATATATGTCAATTAGTAATAAAAATTATTACATACACAAACTAATAACTTTTATTATATTATGTAAGGATAGTTTATTTTAATAAACCGTCTTTGTTTACAACAAAGCGGCATGAAAGACACGGACATAAGATTAGCACGCACTCCCTATATAACACGTGGCATATCAGTTTGGATGACATACAGTCCCTTACGGGACGGACCAACAGGATCCATGCACAACAGGGAAATAACTTTATACACCAGTATACCTAGATGCTCTGAATAGTATATACTACCGTGAAATACTACTACTGCATTACAACCAGGTCGGCTTCAGGTTTAACCCGTCATATAGCTATCGTACGTGCTAACATTTGTACAAAGACAAATACAAGTACACAGACAAGCCGGTTCAGAAATCGCAGACCGTATAACGTATAAGAATATTATGTGATACGTGTAACGTTATGCGGGCTACGATTTCTAGGCTCACAACTAACACATGCTGACACCTAGCGACGGAAAGTGATAATTTACAGCATTGTTCAGTAGATTGGCTAACTTTGATATAATAATCAAGGTAGATGTTTGGTAATTGTTTACGACAAGCAACTCCCCTTGTGTACATTGTAATAACAGCTTCCATGCCCTCTTTTACCTGTAAATGTATAACACGTTGCAAATAAAATAAATATAGATGATATTACTATATTATGACAAAATAACCAGAGATTATCTAAGAGAGTATCTCCGAGGCCTTGTGCATCACACACATCTCATCAAGAGCGGATAATACCTAGAGTGTACAACGGAAAAACGGGAAAATAGTGCTATTTCACGACTACATTATTCTACTTTGCCTGCGAGTCTAGAATAATTTGATGGTATTGCATTAAGCAGAATTCTTTGCTCTCTAAAACAAGACCAACCGCTTGTCAATACGATACTCCTAGGCGGAGATATCGGATCCTAAACCTCCCCCGCGAATGCGAATAAAGCCAGACGCCCACCTCGAATCCACTTTTGCCACCATCCTACACGCGGGTAAGATTTGGCTGATCGGTTCCAGTCACACTGGGAGCGCTGATAATATGAAATGCTCAATAGCCCAAATTTGAGTACTGTTACACACTCTAGTAACTGCAGCTCGTTCGTAAAAACTTAGAGAGCCGGCTCCATTCATGACGCGGCGCTTGCCGTGCCTAGCGAACCGAAATGAAGATAAGGGGCAATAGGCCGATGCCCAGAATGTCACCTATGATACCAAGCACCGTCCAGCATAAAATTTATCGCGGCAAAAACCAACTTTCACGAAAGGCAACGCTTAGGCCGCGTGTGTATGAGGATGGTGGCAGAGTGGTTATTCGATGGTGGCGTCTTGGCATGTGGGAGGGGAGGTTTAGGATCCGATATCTCCGCCTAGGAGTATCGTATTGACAAGCGGTTGGTCTTGTTTTAGAGAGCAAAGAATTCTGCTTAATGCAATACCATGAAATTATTCTAGACTCGCAGGCAAAGTAGAATAATGTAGTCGTGAAATAGCACTATTTTCCCGTTTTTCCGTTGTACACTCTAGGTATTATCCGCTCTTGATCTCATTGATAACGTGGAAAACCAATAACACAAAATACACAAAATAACAACCTGGACAAACAATTCACTACTCCTCGCACCACACCACTTACATTCGTAAAATTTTAAATTTCAGGAGTTTTTAAAATTTTTACTCATGCACGTAATATGGAGGAAAATCATTTAAAATCCGAATATGTCTATCCAATTTCCACTGTTGGCAAATGTTAGAAGTACTAACACCTGTCGTTTAAAAGTACATAAATTTAATGCCAAATTCATATTAGGTTGTCTATAGTTTCACTGCTGATTACTAATAAAAGGTCCAATTGAAAATCATCTTCATTCACCAGCAATTGTTAACAATTCGAATCCCAACTGGCAAAGTAGGTGTAACTACGGTTGCTGCATGGCACACTTCCACACACATGCTAGGCCATACGCATGCTCAATTTGTCACTCGGGTTAGAACATAATATTGGGACACACGTATCTTTGCTAGTCCTACTAGTACTGTCACGTGATCAGTGTTTTTTATAGGTTTGTTACCAGCTAAAAGTTCAGGCAATTTTTTTAGCTCAGTTGTTGACAAAGGACATTTAAGTCTAGTTTGTAAGGTAACAAACCATGAAATAGGACAAACTAATATGAATTCGGCATTAAGCTTTATAAACAGCACAAGGTGTACGTCATTTACTCTATCAATTGCCAACAGTATAGATTAGCTAGACATAATACGGCTTTAAATAATAAACACGTTAATTTCCTACACGCAACAAAAAAATAACGCACGAATGATTGTGTTTATCGACCATCAGTGTGTCAATAATTTCTCATAGCATTTATGCAGCGATAATTTCACTGGTCTGAAGACCACGAATCATCTTGCATCACTGAGTTAATTCCCAGTTTCATTTTCTCATCATAGAAGAGATCACCATGATTCCTAAACACCGCTATCAATCAGGGGTTCATTTCATCTATACATTCATTACACACTCGATCCTTTCATAGTTGCAATGTTACATCTCTAGACTCTCTCACAGTCGCAGTATTCCTGCCCTCCCATCTCGAACCATTATTTCTTTCTTACTGTCGTTGTGTCTCTTCCCTCCCACCTTCTCAAAGTTACATCTTTCTCACTGTCACAACATTACTTCCTCTCTGACTGTCGCAACACCACACCCCTCTCACCGTCGCAATGTTTATATCCCCTCTTACTGTCGCAGATTTACATCCTTCTCACTGTCGCAACATTTCTTCCCTTCACACCACCGCAGCGCTACTTTCCCTTCACAGTCGATGACTTGCCATAGAGGCTGTCCAGGAGAAGTCCGCTGAAGACTAGCGCAGTGCCTGTCCACTGCCGTGATGTCACCGCGTTGCCAAACAGCAGCACAGAGGCGAGGATTGTGAAGAACTTGCGCGTTGTCGTGATGATCGAGCAGGGCAGTGGCCCAAAATCAGCCACCGTCAGGAAGATGAAGTACTGCAACGATGGAAGAAACGATGGACCTCTCTAGTTCCCTGCCCGAAAAGTTCCCTCTTGTACTACTATAAACTAATTAATATTTCTCTTTCAAATTTTATTCGACCCATCTGCCCGCGGGGACTGACATTGTTCTAGCCGATCGGGGTTGTGATAAGAGCAGTCTATAAAACTGCTTGGCAATAAAGTGCTGCAAATTCGACAATTTAGCATGCTCATGGGATAAACATCCATAAATTGGTTTTAAATTTGACCGACCTAGCAACGATATCTAAGGAGGGCATGGTTATTTCGCTCAGTCGAATAAGTAAATTGCTTCATATGGCCGAGCAAGACAAACCAAGCTTTCTTTTGGATACTGTTGCTAGGGAGACCAAGCTCGTGCAGCTTGTGGTTTTACATGCGTCCACACCAGAATGTCAACATCAAGACACTACGCAACTAAGCAATGTTTTTAGAAGGTTCCATCGCAGTGCTGGTTACAGAGGCGATAACGCGACGCAGCAGACTACCACTCCCTCAGACATACTCCCGCTTTCTACAATCACGGCGCATAAGGCAAAAAGGGTTTGCACAACTAAGGCAAACAAAATTTCTGGGTTTTTCCATGACCGTTCAAGGACATAAAAGGTCAATTTTCCTGATCCCAAGATTTAAACCTAACGCAATCACTACAACTGATAACTTTCTATCAAAGATATTGCACTAAACTTGTTGTTATCATTGTTAAAATGTGAACACAATAGACGTGCTCATTTCCAACGACCTTCCACAACCTGGGAAAAACAAAATAGCCAATTTTTTTGAGGTTTCTATGACCATAGCCAATTTTCCAGGGTGTTCCAGATCTGTAAAATATAATTTTAAAATTCCAAGACTTTAATTTGTCTAGGTTTTCAATGACCCGTACAGATGCAGAGCACAGCAATCCACAGTTGCAGTTCTTTGCACACCCGCGTTCAAAACTCCAATAAACGTGCTAAATAGAAACCAAGATAAAGAAATTTGCTTACAATAAGTTCCGATGATTGATATATTACTTGCTTACCTGGCCCAAGGCACTAGTGACACCAAACAGTAACATGTTTAGTAGAACGTGTGGGTGCCTCTGAGCAAATGGAATGAAGGCGAAAAGTTCTCCGGTGAGCACCACGGCTACAGATAAGAGGCAAAGAAATGTTAATTAACACATTTCTGTGAAGGAAAGAGCATACGTGATGTGTGCAGAGCAGAAGATATTGTCTTATAGCATTTAATACACCTTAACAGATTACCATATTACAGTAGACATCTAACAAGAGCCGCAGAGCGTCTGGGCTCATCTGAGGTCTGTTGCTACGATTATAAACGTAAAATTTCAGTCGTGCGTAGTACCACATTTGTTAGGCGCAGATATGCAGACACGCGCACGTGTGGCGACACTCGGTGATGGGTAGGACACGCCCAACTATCGCGATGTGGAGGGTAGGGAGAGGGTGGGGGGAAGGGTGGGGAGGGGTGGGGAGGGGAAGGTAGCGGGGTGGGGGAGGGATTCTACTAGCAAAGCAGTTCAGTCCTTGTTGGACAGTGAACAATCCATGTTTAACCTCCTCTTGAGGGTCAAAAGGTTATCCGACACTTACTCTTCGCATGTCGAGCAGAAGGGACATTTCATGGTCCTTTCAATAACGCATAAAAATGCTAGGTCACCGCTGAAACAAAAAAGTTTTTCAAATCGCTCCGTCAGACCATGTCCTCAATGTGCCTGAACCGTTGACCTGTGACCTCCAATTTCGGCACAGTGATGGCTTTCCTACATGAATGCTAACGCCTATCACGAGCCTAGGTCGAGCCGTAGATTTTGTGCCGCAATTCTGCATTTCCTCCCTATACCTTAAGTTAAGGAGTGAATGTTCCCCCTTCTTTTACACCTCTTGACCTTTGACCTTTGACCCCAGCTTCGACATCCCAACTCGTTTTGACGATCCCCCCCGATGTGCCGAATATCGTGACCGTACGGTCGAGCGCGTTAAGATTTGTGCCAACTGTTGACGCACGGGACGGACGCTCGGGCGACGGACGGACGCACGGACGATCATGCGATTCTACAAGCTGCATCTGACTATGTCAGATGAGCTAAAAATCCAGACTGCTCCAGGGAGTTGGGTCAGTCCGGATTTTCGGATTTTCCAGATTCTCGGGCAGCTAGTACTTTTTAAAATTCTAATTTATAGGTGGAATAAAGAAGAGATGAACAGATAAATTCTGAGTTTATTCATTAGCAAATACAGCATGCTTCATTTATCAAAACGAGCAGTTTTTAAGCTGAAATAAAGTCAGCACTCTGACAAAAATGTAAACATACAAAATTTTCACTGCCAAAAAAAGAGCATGTAATGTTTGAAATCATATTTAAAAATTAATATTAGTAAAAGAAAAATACAGCAAACAAATGAAAGGGGAAGTTATTTTATGCAAATTAATTATTTATTTTGTGTTTATTAAAAGAGAGTTAAATTTTGAGTGTTTTCGAAAAGTCCAGATTCTCGCGGTGGTCCGAATTTCTGGCACTCCAGATTTTTGAACTTTCTACTGTACAAAATATAGTACGCGCACCCGGTCGAAAAAATCCAATGCGCCATGAAGAAGTAGCTAGGCCTACTAACACTTGAATAATGGAATAGGTGACAGCTTGTATGCCTGGACAACTGACTCACCGAATGCCAGGTATAATGTGGACCACAAATTAATATTCAACATCATATGATGTCCTTTGTGTGGAATGGTAACCTCTCATCCTATCCTGCATTGCTCCAGTAACTCCATCTAGTGTCAATGACACACAACTGAAACCATAATGAATTGTGTCAATGACACTATAGCTCACAACAAAAAAGTACACAAATGAGCGAGTGCCAACAAGTCATTTCTAAATCAGCAACTATCTACCTACATTATATAAAAGTATATATGGGAGAACTAAAATTAAACAACAAAACCGAATGAATCTAGATGGCCATTTTCATTTTTGCCAAAAAGTGGACGTGGCTCAAAAGCTAGGTCGACTGGCATGCTCCAAATAGGACGTTCAAATCTCTCCCATAGGAGGTATAACAACTGTATGCAATTTGAAACATGTGGATCAAACGATTCTTAAGTTACGTTGACCGTAGGCAGACACTGAAATGCATAGTGAAATTGCCAAAATCTACCTAATTTGCATAATTAAAAAAAAATCAAAACCCGTGTGAATAGTTTTGGGGCCAGTCCTTAGTCATTCACATACAAAAATGAGCAAAATCCGTTGAACATGAACTGACTTATGGCCATTTCCATTTTTGCCAAAAAGTGGGCGTGGCTCAAAAGTAGCGCGACTGGCGTGCTCCAAAAATAGGACGTTCAAATCTCTCCCATAGGAGTAACAAACTGTATGCAATTTGAAACATTGTGGTCCAAACGTTCTTGAGTTATCATTGACCGTAGGGAACATATGAAATGCATAGTAAAATTTCCAAAATACCCAATTTGCATAATTTTAAAAAAAATATCAAAACCCCTGTGATATGTTTTGGGGCCAGTTAGTCAGGTTCACTTATGTCAATGAAATTATATTTCGTTTCAGAATTATGGTAGATTAGCAAACCATATGCATTTTTGGAAAGGTTATAACATGAGCGAATTCGAAAACAATGTTTACATTTGCCGGAGATACCGGCATGCGCGCCATTTTGGATTTTCAAAATGGCCGCCATAAAATACATATTTGGCCGTATTTCTGCCTCTAATCACCTTAAAACTTTTAAAAATATGCTAATCCTATGTTTTCAGGGACAAGGAATCCAATGAAAGTATCGAATAAGTGTTATGGAGAACAGTAATACAAGAATCAAAAATTTTTAACTTGCCAAAATCTGTCTTTATATTTCGCCGATAGTGGCATAATGGAAATACATCATACATGTTATAATTGTTAACAGGCAGTTAATAACGTCAAGATGTGTCAATCATTCATATCATCTTAGACAGGCATGAAACGTATAGCTAGTAAACGACAGCAAAATACACTGGCAGTCTGTAACATACACACACGTTTACAGAATATGCCATTTAGAGTCATCTTCACTGTCCTGTTGTGTCATAGCGACAATACAGTCCGCATCGTTTTCACAGTCCGTTCCACACAAGCAAAGGTCGGTGCAAGTTAAGTCATTTCTTCTACATTGAGCACCCTCGGGTTGAGCAATTAGCTTTACAATGACATCTGACTAACTCGACAATAGCCTGTGGTGCTGGTAGAACTTTGGTGGTGATAGGTAGTATGTGACCTTGTCGTCCTGATGGTAGCCATGTTTTTGTGTGGTCAAACAACTGTTGGCACATGGCGGCTGGGCCTGCACCAAAACTCTACTCTGTACTCGCACACGTTCGATATGCTCCTCAAGGGCACCAGTTGTTGGAGGCAACTTGTTACTTTCTGCAGATGTTTGCAAAACG
The DNA here is from genome assembly GCF_000485595.1 of Priapulus caudatus. NCBI lineage: Eukaryota > Metazoa > Priapulida > Priapulimorpha > Priapulimorphida > Priapulidae > Priapulus > Priapulus caudatus. The sequence goes on along the minus strand of NW_014577121.1, from coordinate 292,207 downwards.
ATGCATCTGAGGTCAGGGATACTTGCGCGATCTGAATATCTTTTGGCAGATCGCTAAGCATACAAAGCTGGCCAATATGTCTTTCACCTCCTGCCGTTAGATCCGTTGTCCTCTGGTAGTTTCATTAGTGATTTGACTATGTTCCTTTCAGCCTGATGTAGTGTTGAAACCATTTCGTTTTACCTACTCCTGAGAATCGACCGACATTGTCTGCCCCAGTGAATGCGTGGGATACAGGTAACGCTGTTGCCTTGTTTCTTCCTAGCGCTCTCCAGATGCGGCCCTACCTCCAACATACCTGATACCATGGCCATCGATGTGTATTTGCAGAGCTTGTCATAGGCGGCAACAGCCAGAACTAGACGTCTGTATCTGGGGTGAAGAAGACTAGCTGTGCTTTTGGATAACGTTGGGATGCGGCTACTGCTAAGCTGATCATCAATGTGTCAGCTTCCTCGTGGTTGTTTGGGTCAAACTGCATACCGGTACTCTGGTTGCTTCTAGTATGGCCCGATGCTGACGTGATGATTAACTTAGGGAGTTTGCGTTATATTCCAGTGTTGCCTCAGCAAGGTATAGGGTTAGGGTATAGCTTAGACCAGCTTTCGTCTTTTCGTGAGATAGGAAGCGGCCATTGGTATATGTTTGATGTTTGTATCATCTGCAATCTGGTATTGAGCAGGCGTCCTTGCCTTGTCGTCGTTTCTCTCTGGTTTCTCTGCTCAATGAGTCTGCCTTGTATGTGTCGAATACCAAGATAATCAGTCGGATCCTGCTGTCATGTTCATAAAGTGGTCGTTGAAATGATGACCGAAAATCTTTGACTGTGGTGATTGTCGCTGCGTTTCTTTGTCATCTTCTGGACGAGCACCATTCCATCAACAACAGCAATTTTCATAGATGATGATTTAGATGGCGTTCCTGTATCAGCAATATCATTAGCCTGTTCTGTTGCTTCTGCTGCTTGTGCATCAGCATGAATTTCTGTCGTTTTACCAAAGTTGTTCAAGGCTATGGATAAGCTTTGACTTGTCAGTAACATGGTAGGATCGAACCGTCGGGTGCAAACAGTGCTCTGGGGTAAGAGTGAATTCGTAGTTACCAATCGCATGCTTCTGATCGAGCGTCACGGCTTGATCTGGCTAGTACCATCAACCGACCGTACAGATCTTTGGTTTCTTTCAGATCTACTGACTGGTCACGGATCTTTACCGTTTGCTTCTTGTTTCCTGACATGTACATCCTGTTGGTCTGCTTCTTGACTGGTGCCCACAAGCTGACATTTCCATTAACTCGCGTTCTGCAACGTAATCCACATACAGTTCTGCCCAGTGTCGTCGTATTCAGGATCTGTGAGACACTCTATTGGTGCGACATATGCATGTGTGATGAAGTTGTAGAGCTGGTCACTTCAGCAGCGAAGGGATACCGTGACTCAGTATGGCAGCCTTTATGCGATCAACGTTGTTATGCGCTTTTCTCACAGCACTTGTTGAACATCAATGATGCTCTTGTGGCGTTGTTTACAGCAAGATTGAATTAGCCCTTGAATTCAGCTGAAGAACGTCACATCTCAGGAGTGGCCAAGAAGAACCGTTGACGAGCGTTGGCATTATTGGAAATGCCAATTAACCCAGAATGTATCTTCATCATCCTGTTGAGTTGTTCACATGCGTGATCTGCTCCAATCGAGACAAATGGGATCGTACTCTGGTCACAGATATGTTTCCGTCTTGTAGTTCACTCCAGGTTTCTGGATGGCTTGTCTTCAACTCATGCATGTCTGCGATGTAACGTGGCCAGAGGCCGCTTGTATTTTATATCGATCTATGGCGAAGAATAACTTGCTTAGTGCCTCCCCAGCTTGAAGGTGGGAAACGAGATTGGAATTCCTGGATGCCTCAACAAAGTGCCAAGATGGTTTCAACCGGTGGATGCAGTTCATCAAAGACTTCGAACATTGCATTTGAGGATTTCTGCGCTTCCCACATTTTCAGCTGTTGAATGACTCGTCGTCTTAGTGAGGGTTCTGTAGTAGATCGTCATTGGTCCTTGCTCACGCTTTCGGATTTGAGCTTCTGTCAGCTGCTGATTTTTGCACCAAGCTTCCTGGACATTACTGTGCTGCTTCTACGCAAATGACTTTAAGGTTTGGCTTTTCTCGTGAAGAACTGTTCTCAGACAAGTTCATATACGAGCCATACTAAGTGTGGATGTGTGGCACGAAGAGTTCTCTCGTGTAGGTGGAGCGCAACTTGAGAGATCTGTTCTGGTTGTGCAGAGCCAGTAACGGTCAGCCTCAATCCACGCATCATCTATCCCTGAGTTTTCTATGGACGTTCCCAGAGCTCTCAGCGCAGCCATCACAGCATGTAGCTCACACCCAGTCTGGGGACAACTGCTTCTTTCAGATCAAGTCTTGAATCCAGTAACTGCACTGCCTTCTCGTACAGTGCCATGTCGAACGAAATCACTGTCGGGTATTCTTCACCAACGACCAACGTCTTCAATTCGGATGCTTGCAGAATCACAGTCAGCATGGTAGGCCACTCATGTACGTGCCACTTCTGGCAGCAGTGGTAGTGCGCCGACGTGGGTCAGACATTGGCCAGCTGACACGAGTGATTTGAACCCTGCCCAACCTGGGATGTGGCTCTGTTCTCCATTCTCTTTTGATCTAGATAGAGCAGAAGCTATGATCCAACCTAAGGTGGGCAGTTTATATGTTGCAGAAACGCATATATGCTATATATTAATGGATTTTGTTTTGTTTCAATAACAATATTTCCTGAAAAAAATACCAAGTGTTACAGTTAGAAGTCTGGTTATGTCACCAATGGATTCCTTGTCCCTGAAAACATAGGATTAGCATATTTTAAAAAGTTTTTAGGGTGATTAGAGGCAGAAATACGGCCAAATATGTATTTTATGGCGGCCATTTTGAAAATCCAAAATGGCGGCCATGCCGGTATCTCCGCAAATGTAAACATTGTTTTTCGGATTCCTCATGCTATGACCTTTCCAAAAATGTATAGGTTTGCTAATCTACCATATTTCTGAACGAAAAAACATAGTGAACCTGACTAAGTCCTTATTCATTCACATACCAAAAATGAGCAAAATCCGTTTAATCTGAACTGACTTATGGCCATTTCCATTTTTGTCAAAGTGGGCGTGGCTCAAAAGTAGGTCAACTGGTGTACTCCAAAATAGGACGTTCAAATCTCTCCCATAGGAGTAACAACTGTATGCAATTTGAAACATGTGGGTCAAACGGTTCTCAAGTTATCGTTGGCCGTAGCCAAATGTTGACGGACGAACGAACGTACAACGGACAACGCCCCATGGCAATAGCTCATCTTGATGTCAAGGTGAGCTAAAAATCGACTGTAAATTGTAAGTCATAGGTAGTCTACAGTACTTAACATCTAGCATCTTCATGCATTCATACTGCAGTGAGATTTACCTTAAGTCAATTATTAGTGAGCAAACCAACACTGATTAATTATATCTGACAGAATATTAAATATAACATTAGACACATATCTGTATGATGATAATGAGAAGGCCATTGAAATTCTCAGATCACAAAAAAAGACATGCAGTGCTGCAATAAGGGCTTCTGTTAATAAATTTTAATAATTTTCTTTTTATAGCGATTACTTCACCGTAAATAGTAAAAGTAAAATAAATATTTCTACTTTTTCACAAAATGTAAGTAATTCTGTTCACTTTTTATGGTTAAATTGCTGCATTATACTTCCTATTTTACTATACTGCTCGATGTAAACATACACTCGTGACTCATACATAGCCCATAGCAAGCAATAATATATATATATATATATATATAATAATATATAAGCAATAGTATGTAAGCATAGCAAGCAAGCTGTTTAAAGTTTTACAGCCGGATGCCCTTCCGGACAACTCCTTTTAGTTGGGGAGCTCCTGGGGAGCACCTTCATGACCCAGTGGTTAGGCCACGTATACTGTCCACTGAAGGCTGTGAGTTCAAACCCTGGCCGGGGCTCGCAACATTGGAGACTGTGAATCTCCCGTGGCTCGGATGACCACGTCAAATGGCGGTCCCGTCTCCAGTAATACTAAGGCCAATGGTGATGTAAAGAACCACTGAGGGTGCCAAAAAAACTCTGACTGTGACCATCCTCAGTGCCATTCGGCTAAAAGGCTAACTACCTGGCTTTACCCAAGCTAGGTCACACCCCATGGCTAGCTATAGATGTTTATTCCTTACGGAATGTCCCTGCGTTATTATCCATGTAACCGTAGGCTATGCAGTAAACTATCCAGATCCAGATCCAGATTTTAGTCGCCTTCTATGACACGCAGGGAGATACGTTTGGCCTACCTCTTAAAGCCGGACCTACACAGCTGTTTTTACGTTTCCACACTCAAGCTCTTTTTCTGAGTGCTAAGCAGAGAAGCAGTGTGTACCATTTTTCAAGTCTTTGGTATGACCCGGCCGGGATTTAAACCCCCGACCTTCCACATAACATGCGAGGCGAGCACTCTACCAATTGAGCCATCGCTGCGTCTGTTCTTAAAGCGAAAGCTTTAGAAAGGCACACTAGAGGCTGCCACCTTCTTCAGCGCTCGGACTGCACCTACCAGCAGGGCTTCACCGGCGCCGACGACGAGATCACTGGAGCTGGATACCTTGCCGTCCTTGTACATGAAGAGCGCGACTCCGATGACGATCATCGTCACAAAGACATACTTCTGCAGGTTGTAGCGCTTGCCACCAATCAGCACGCCGAGCAGCATGACAGGTATCGGCTTGCAGGACTTCCCCAACACCTTAAAGGGTTTATTGCAAGGTTATTGCTCAGAAACGATCAATCCGAAAAAAAATATAGCGAAATATAGACTCACCTCACAGCAGATATATCGCTGATTGCACCAACTTGAAAACCACTAAGACTATGCAGTTATAGCATAGAAAATTGGATTCGGATACATCGTAACACCATGGCATTTTTGATTATAGCGAGAATGAAAACACAAATCGCGCCTTAGTCAGAATGGGTAAACTTGTAAATTGTCGGCGCACTAACTTAGTTACAACTTCTGCAACAAATTCAAACAAAGTGGCATCTGTTTCTGATATTATGTGTAGTTGACTCCGTTTATTTTTTGAAATTGGTCAATAGCTGGCGCTATAGTCCAAGATTCACAAGAAATGGCAGCAGTAATCAAAACTCGAATTGTGCATGTTTTGGTGAATATAGCTAAGTACGAAGGTTCTAAGACATGTTAGCGTTACTCTAGACAGTTGCTGTTATTCAAGCAATAACGGCAAGTGTCGTAAAGGTGGGGGAAACACGAGATTGCATGGGTGTAAATTGTTTGCAATCCTGACTTTTAACGAAAGCCGCCAAAATAAGTCAGGCGTCGCAGTGCCCCATCCCTAACGGAAGCCGCCGAAGACATCAGGTGCAGCATGCAATCTCGTAACCGCAGCCGACTTTCGCAAATGCTTGCTGCTCATGAATTACTCAGGAAACACTCGTAGACAAACGATTCGTACAACCTGGCCTTGACAGTGTCAGTCTACTTAATGCCAACTTCCGCATGGGGAACACATATCAGTTATGATCTGTACATAGCTTACTAGCCATTATGCAACAGCACCTACAATCACCATGCAGTACCTACCAGATGTCACACCACACAGATCACTATGTGCATCACTTAGATGCACATTGCTGTGATGAATAGTAACTACTAACTACGAACGAGGCGCGACTTGCCGAGAATTTCACGTAACACCGAAAACAAACTTCTATCAGAAATATACAAATCCATGAAAACGAAACATTATTGAGAAACGAAGGCACACTTGCAGTCAAATAGATAACTTGTAAAACTCATAGCTACAAGAGAGTTAAACTGTGGCGTGTAGTTGTGCCTAGAGGTACACGAAAGACCTGGTGCAGTCACGTCACTGCGTGTGCATGAGTACTACTGTACATCTACATGCACACAGCAATAGTCTACTCATGTATATAGGATTCTGGGTGGGGCTACATACCTGTGTCGGATAGTTTACATGCTGTAGCGCCAGGTTGCTTGCCAGCATAGCGCCGAGATAGGACACACTGCACATGGCGAAGAGACTGGTAGGGGTTGAATCAGTACCTGGATTCGTCACTCTGATGACTGCAAGTGAAACAGATACTCGATCAATACGGGCACTCAGTCAATGCATGAGCATTCAGTAACCACCCGTGTACTTTACTAAATTGAATTATTGTGAAATTGTATTGTTCCACCGTCTGTATATACTCCCATTGAGTACATTTGTATAGGCTCAGAAATGGTAAAAATGGTGATACTACAAGACCTGTCTTAATTTAAATTATACACATCATAGAATACACAATATTACAGCATAACTTGTGAATGCTTACTCAGTTTTGAAAACAGTCCATTTATAACACATTGCATGAACACCAGGCAGAGTGTATAGGTGAACTTCTCAGTTGTGTCCCCTACAACATATTTTCCCCTCGTTCTGCAAGACAATTCAAATCATAAAAATTTATCTTAATTTCTTGTAGTTATGAGACACGTGAACTATACAAGAAATGTGTGTATGGAACACGTTTTTGTATGTATCTATGGTTGTACAATATGGTCACCATGATAATTCAACCACGTGAACATTTGGCTACGCATAGGTACTAATATTATGGAGGTGGTTATTTGTGTATTTTTTCTGTGAAGGCATGAAACGAAGCAAGCAATGTGCTATGCGCTCACCCTTTCCCACCTGCTCTTTCTTGTGCGGGGTGAGTGCAGTGAATTTGTGTATGTTCCAGAGGAACGTCTGAACTTCATTTACGGGGAACTAAATAATAGGCAAAACATAATAATAGTGAACATAAATAAATAAACATTAAGACTTTGGTAGTAAATACGTTTAATTCCTGTTTAATCAAATCATGGTTCAACTAATTCAAGTGCCCGTTGGCTTATTTTGGCTTTTTTTGGCTTTTAATTTGCCCAATTAGCTCTAGGTAGCCCGACCAGGCTGTGTGACTAACGTCAATATACACAGGTCTTCTAACCCTAGCAAAGACCGTTTCTTGGAGCTAAGCTCTAGGTTCAAGTGCCCTTCGAAGAGCTATGCCTAACGGCTAGCTAAAGGCTAGCTCTATACTATCTAGAGCTACTGCGGGCCGGCCGTGCTGTGCACAAACTATCGCTCATAGGGTCTATGTCCCCCAGGGTACTGCCGGAACGTACCCTGGTAACTATTTGATCCGAATATCGTGACCGTACGTCGAGCGGTTAAGATTTGTGCCCAACTGTTGACGCACGGACGGACGCTCGGACGGACGGACGGACGGACGCACGGACGATCATGCGATTCTACAAGCTGCATCTGACTATGTCAGATGAGCTAAAAATCCAGACTGCTCAGGGATTGGGTCAGTCCGGATTTTCGGATTTTCCAGATTCTCGGGCAGCTAGTACTTTTAAAATTCTAATTTAAGGTGGAATAAAGAAGAGATGAACAGATAAATTCTGAGTTTATTCATTAGCAAATACAGCATGCTTCATTTATCAAAACGAGCAGTTTTAACGTGAAATAAAGTCAGCACTTGACAAAAATGTAAACATACAAAATTTTCACTGCAAAAAAAGAGCATGTAATGTTTGAAATCATATTTAAAAATTAATATAGTAAAAGAAAAATACAGCAAACAAATGAAAGGGGAAGTTATTTTATGCAAATTAATTATTTATTTTTAGTTTATTAAAAAGAGAGTTAAATTTGAGTGTTTTCGAAAAGTCCAGATTCTCGGGTGGTCCGAATTTCTGGCATCCAGATTTTTGGACTTCTCCTGTACAAAATATAGTACGCGCACCAGGTCAAAAAAATCCAATGCGCCATGAAGAAGTAGCTAGGCCTACTAACCCTGAATAATGGAATAGGTGACAGCTTGTATGCCTGGACAACTGACTCACCGAATGCCAGGTATAATGTGGACCACAAATTAATATTCAACATCATATGATGTCCTTTTGTGGAATGGTAACCTCTCATCCTATCCTGCATTGCTCCAGTAACTCCATCTAGTGTCAATGACAACAACTGAAACCATAATGAATTGTGTCAATGACACTATAGCTCACAACAAAAAAGTACACAAATGAGCGAGTGCCAACAAGTCATTTCTAAATCAGCAACTATCTACCTACATTATATAAAAGTATATATGGGAGAACTAAAACAACAAAACCGAATGAATCTAGATGGCCATTTTCATTTTTGCCAAAAAGTGGACGTGGCTCAAAAGTAGGTCGACTGGCATGCTCCAAAATAGGACGTTCAAATCTCTCCCATAGGAGTATAACAACTGTATGCAATTTGAAACATGTGGATCAAACGGTTCTTAAGTTACGTTGACCGTAGGCAGACACTGAAATGCATAGTGAAATTGCCAAAATCTACCTAATTTGCATAATTAAAAAAAAATCAAAACCCGTGTGATATGTTTTGGGGCCAGTCCTTAGTCATTCACATACCAAAAATGAGCAAAATCCGTTGAACATGAACTGAATTATGGCCATTTCCATTTTTGCCAAAAAGTGGGCGTGGCTCAAAAGTAGGTCGACTGGCGTGCTCCAAAATAGGACGTTCAAATCTCTCCCATAGGAGTAACAACTGTATGCAATTTGAAACATGTGGGTCAAACGGTTCTCGAGTTATCATTGACCGTAGGGAGACAATGAAATGCATAGTAAAATTTCCAAAATCTACCCAATTTGCATAATTAAAAAAAAATATCAAAACCCCTGTGATATGTTTTGGGGCCAGTTAGTCAGGTTCACTATGTCAATAAATTTAATTTCGTTCAGAATTATGGTAGATTAGCAAACCTATGCATTTTTGGAAAGGTTATAACATGAGGAATTCGAAAAACAATGTTTACATTTGCGGAGATACCGGCATGGCCGCCATTTTGGATTTTCAAAATGGCCGCCATAAAATACATATTTGGCCGTATTTCTGCCTCTAATCACCTTAAAAACTTTTAAAAATATGCTAATCCTATGTTTTCAGGGACAAGGAATCCAATGAAAGTATCGAATAAGTGTTATGGAGAACAGTAATACAAGAATCAAAAATTTTAACTTGCAAAAATCTGTCTTTATATTCGCGATAGTGGCATAATGAAATACATCATACATGTTATAATTG
>NW_014577121.1:273152-276399 GCF_000485595.1 Priapulus caudatus | reverse complement strand
TTCAAACTAATTCACAGTGCCGCGTTGGCGTTATTTTGGCTTTTTTTGGCTTTTAATTTGGCCCATTAGCTCTAGGTAGCCGGACCAGGCTTGTGTGACTAACGGTCAATACTACAGCAGGTCTCTAAATCGCCTAGCAAAGGACCGTTTTCTTGGAATGCTAAGCTCTAGGTTCAAAGTTTGCCCTTCGAAGACGCCTAGTGGCCTAACGGGACTAAGCTAAAGGCTTAGCTCTTACTATCTAAGAGCTACGTGCGGGCCGGCCTTTGCTCGTGCACAAACTATCGCTCATAGGGTCTATGCTCCCACAGGGTACTGCCGGAACGTACCCTGGTAAACTAATTTGACATGGTTAGGGTTTACCAGGGTTCTCCCCAGATGAAATTGAACACAGGGGGGCAGGGGGAGGGGAGGGGGGGTGGAGGGAGGGAAAACTAGGGGGTCCGGCAGGGCATGTTTTTTTTACCGTACCACTAATTAATGCATAAAATCGCCACCACACCATAAGACGGTATTTGGGGTTCTATGTATATATAAGATATAGCCGAGTTGGTGTAGTTAGTGTTGGGTTCGGTACAGGTTTAACTGTTGTACTTGTGTATGGTCTGCAGTTGCATGCGTGGTACGGTAAAAATACACGCGGTCGGTGGTCCTGGTCGAATGGGAATCTTGACGATCGATTCCCGCGCTGCTCCAGAACTTTATTGTGGTGGAATTTAATCGGGGCGGAGGTATTTCAAACGGGGCACAACGATTGAAACAGGGGGGAGTTTTCCCAAACGGGGCGCGGGCGCCCCATTTGCGCAACGTAGGGAGAACCCTGGGTTAGGGTTAGAGTTAGGGATAGGGTTAGGGAGTAGGCGTAGGCGACTCCCTAGACTCGTTAGTGGAGTAGGCGAGGTACGGTCCGGCATATTAGATAGTACCAGGGTACGTTCAGGTATACTGGACCGTACCCAGGGTACGTTCCGGCAGTACCCTGGGGGACGTAGACCCTCTCAGCAAAACTATCAAGAGGACTATTCTCTCTGATCGTGGGGTAAGATTATGTGTTGTAGAAGAGTACCGGTATGTGAACGGAATTCAGGCAATATAACGCCGAGATCTTAACTTCCTGATTATAAAGACAGATTGTGTCCAACTGCTATTGCTAACAATAGTAACATGAAAACATAGACGAACACAATGAATGAATAACACGCGTACACGGAAGACAACAGCTGTTTGCTTACATTGTTTCCTGCACGATTCCGTAGTAGAAATAACAGCAGAATATTCCCACGAAACAGATAACTAGTTTCTTCCTACTAGTACTAGCCATTGCTACCCTTTGCGTGTCATGAACGTCTTCTCGCACTTCTGTTATCGGAGATGAGATATCAACTATAGTATTACTAGTATCTAGTGGACGTTCGCTATCGTTCATCACAACGTGGTCAAACCTCGTTGGCTGCATTCGTGGTGCATGTCATGTTGTTTCTGCGCAAATAATATGAAAAACGTTGTACGATTGGCTGTCAACTGGAGACCGTTTATCAATGATATCGTTATAGCAGCACTGATTGGAGGAAAAATACCAGCCGTATGCGCCATCTCTAGTCAGGAAAAGAAAAAAATACGATAAAATAGATTTAATAAAATCAGGTGTATCACACCGTCAAGTGCAAGGTTTTTTATTCACTTCTGATATCATAACTTCGTTAACTAATTTATTTGTTAGTTTTAACTAATTTATTTAGTTCGTGTTTTCGTTAGTGTAACTGTTATAATAGGTGCGACAGTGACACATGTACGTTGCTGAATAACCTGCATTTTTGTTTTGGAAAGTTTTGCCTACTAAGACTACTAATAGTTTGTTTCGCAGCCTGGTATTCGTACACATTTAAGTGACACTGCATGTCTTCGACTTCGCGAAACACCTCCGGCCATACTGCATACCAGTGGCGTAGCTAGGATTTTTTCAGCGGGGGGGCACTGGGGGGGCCTTACATTTTCGTGGGGGGGGGCACAATATATAACTTTTCTTTGTATTATACTGTTCTAACGGCGCTTGATAAAAAAAATTGAATAAAAAACAATGGCATGTCATTGCATGGCATGTCATGGGATGGCATGGGATGGAATGGGATGGGATGGATGGATGGATGCATGGATGGATGCATGGATAGATAGATAGTTAGATTTTTTTGGATATTTCCCAAGCGGTCACCAACTGAGTAACGCCACTGATTTTCCCGGGCAACGCCGGGTATCCCGCTAGTATATATATATAGTTTTAGATACATATGTTATATATAGGTGTTTTTTTATATATATTAAATTTCAGTAAATAACTATATATTGCGGAGTGGGTGACTTGAAGAGTAGACTGTACAGTCAACTCGCACTCCCTCGCTGCATTTATTTAAAAATCGCTGAGACGTATATAACTATATGTAACTATATTATATTTGAAAATAAATTTAAAAATTTAAAAATCAAAAATATTTTCCCCAGTAGCTTTGCCACGCGTCAGCGACTCTGTAACGTAGCCAGATTTTGTATTGACTGGCAGGGGCGTAGCTACGGGGGGCCTGAAGGGCACGTGCCCCCCACAAATTTTCTGTGCTTCCCCAGGTGCCCCCCCCCCACTAAAAATTCATTGCCATCCCATGCCATCCCATGCCATGCCATCCCATCTCATCCCATCGCACCGCATCCCATCACATGCCATGCCATCCCATCTCATCCCATCGCACCGCATCCCATCACATGCTAACTATGCCCCCCCCAATCTAACTATTTTATCCATGCATCCATCCATGCATCCATCCCATCCCATGCAATCCCATTCCCCATCCCTTCCTATCGCACCGCATCCAATCCCATCCCATCCCATGCCATCTGATCGCATTCCAGGCCATCCTTAAATGGGCCATACACGTTCATGATTTGGTAGCAAGAGCCAGTTAAAAAATTTTCATGCTTCGTATATTAAAAAAATCTAGGCTTAGCTGTAAAGATCTCGTACAAATTTACTGTGGTTACGTCAGACCGATTCTGGAATATGCTGCACCCGTCTGGCACCCGGGCCTTATCAAAGAGCTCTCACGTCTAATTGAATCTGTCCAAGTAAGGGCAGTGAAAATAATAATAATAGGTTATAATAATTGGAATAGGTACGACATGTACGATGAGGTACTACGACTTGCGTTTTTCACAAAGCTGCTCGCGACGAAAGATAAGCCACAAGCTCAAAAGTTGTAAA
>NW_014577121.1:255664-273142 GCF_000485595.1 Priapulus caudatus | reverse complement strand
GGTACACGCACGTGCACGCGGGTACACGCACGTGCACGCGGGTACACGCATGCACGTACCCCCTTCCTTTTCCTTTTCCCATTTCCTATTTAGACTTTTAAAATAGGAAACGAATCAGAAACCCATTTCTTATTTTCTATTTTCATTTTAAAAATAGGAAATAAGTCAGAAACCCATTTCCCATTTGCAACGTCAAATGGGAAAACAAACTAACGGTATGTACCGTGATTATGCATGTACGTAGTACTGCAACGACTCTGTAAGTCGGTTTTCGCGAACGTCAAATTAAATGCAACGCGAAACCCGAAGTTTCACTAATTTTCTCACCCACATCGGCTATAGGCTATATCATAAATCAATCAAATTTTCAACATTGCTGCTCGTTTAAAACTATAACGCGCTTCATAAATAAAGGAGAACAATGAGGTCAATAACATCAGGACTGAATATGTAAAACCAGAATTCCAAACCACGGCGTTAAAACGCGCGCAGCAATGGCTGGAGTGGATAGATCTCTCTACGTAATGTAGTAGGCCCCCTATGCGTGAAAGCGTGGACCGCCTTTACGACCGACGAATAATGTGGCTTAACGTCGATTTCCATTTTAATGACATAAGGCTGAGAAGCGTTTTCTATATTATTTTATGTATTGAACTATCTACTCACATGTAGGGTAGACGATGTATCGCAGGGTATGCGGGATCGCCAGGGTTTGCGTTGAACGGCGATCCATCCTTTGGGTGATACTGGTCCAACACACCGTATGGTTCGTAGTTGGATTCAAATAGCGAGGTGAATACGCAGATTTCTTGAGTTGTATCTGAAGGCTTTGAAAACGGAAGTGCCGGCCTCGAACGATGACCGAGGCTCGATTTATAGCCAAGATGAGTTGGGTTGTTGTTGAACGGAGATTCACGCAGAGGATGGTATCTATTTAAAGGCCCATACTCCACTCCGTAGTTCGATGAAGAGATTCCTTTGGTGATAGAGAAATACAGCAATGCCATCTGTAAATAGAGACTCAGTGTAGTATATAACCACATGCATGCTATAGTATTGTAGCCAATAGATCTGATACAAAGAAGATTTATTAAATTATGTGACATACTTACTACAACATCACTTACGGCAACTTCAAAATGTCGTGATTTGTTTGTTTTCATATGCACGTGTTGATTGTATAAAAAAATCACATCGTAAAAATAATGTTCAATAGATTTAAAGCAGTCTCATCACAACCGCTTTCATATTCCAAATCAAACATGAAGCGAAGCACTCTATTAGATAACTAGCGAGCTAACGCACCTTAGCATCACTTACCATAATCGCAAAGGTCACACATGGTATTTGCTGATGCGCGATAATTTTAATCGCTTTCTTTCGGTACAACAGCTAGAAACATTGGAAACACGTATTGATCAACAATCGATGACGGGTAATCTTTAAAACAATACAATAGCAGGTACAGCTATATATATATATGTATGATATGTTTGTAGCGATATTTGTTTGATATACGCTTGATGCAATAGATTTTTATATATTATACTCTCATATACGATTACCTGTGTAGCAATTCATCCAACGCGCACGCATGCAACCTCTTATCGACGAATGGCTTGTCAAAAACAAACGCCTAGGCAAGTGAGCACATTTCGGGGCAGGTGGGTCTTATAATTATACGCTAACACTTTATGAGCATAATAAAATTTTCGGTGAGTACTATCATTGTCATCTTGGAACGCTGTAATTTCGTCTCACGCATAATAAGCGACAACATGATAACAATCCGCATTGTATCCCTGCATGCTATATCTCGAAGAAATACTAACTGTGCCCGTAGATGTTCATTCATGCACATTTAAATAGCTTATTATGTCGCTGTAAATTAATAATGGGAATAAGGTCAGATAGTAAAGAATATGACATGCTTCCGCGCTGGGAAACAAACAAGAAACACGAAGAGAAAATGTTTACGGCTCTAGATCCAAAAGTACGCCTACGTGTCAGCACGGTAAATGTCGTAATCTCGTGCTGTGGTTCGCTTGTAGTTTAGCTCTGGCGATGTCCTATGCACTGCCTCAATTCACTCTACATCAGCAGCAGCCGTATTGTGTAGAAACGGCGACATGTGTAACATAGTTGACGTCTACAATTATTAGGGAATACAAACACACACACACACACACACACACACACACACACACACACACACACACACACACACACACATCTTCATTTCGTGTATATTCGGCGTACGCACATTCTAGAATCCAAGTACGTTCTCTTGTACGTAAATGACTAATACATACTGAGAATACCTCTACATTATGTCGCGTTTCATATTAGCACAATTCTGACTACATACGGAGAAAGAGAAAATGGATCAATCATCAGAAATCATGACTACCTATAGTACCAGTAGCAGTAGGATGCAGAAACGGTTAGTATTTAAGCGTAGCTCGTGCGCTTTATATATAGCATCTGTAAGGTTAGGTAAGAAAGGGGTTTCTTTTAAACGGTTGAACACGGTTAGAAAGGGGCTTCTTTTAGACCAATAGTTGCCAACGATTCTCGTTGGTCTCCGTGCGCGGTTTGAATTCCAACCCATCCAATTTCAGTCGCCGTTGTCCCGATTTGCTATTGACAATATTGACTATTTGCTACTGCAATAGTTGATTAATTAGTCAGGCCACCAATTCTGTGTTAATTCATGCATATACAGGCTTTATCTATCGAATTGATGTAAGAAGGACTGCGCTCGTGGACACGCCTGTGAAAGTTGTCACACCATGTGCGCGCACAACCGGTCTCTATTCAAGCCGATTCGCGCGAATCCATTTCAGGTAGAGCCACATAGCAGAAGTGTTTTTATAATGACCTTTATTTCCAGTGATACATATATATTTGTACAATTTATTATACACGATATCAACAATAAAGTAATAGTAGCAAAGTTCACTGGTGATACAAATATCAGGTTAAAGACATTGACAGATATATAAAACAATTTTACATTGTAATATAAGTTATATTAGTAAACTAATGATATAATGTAGGGGCCTATGCTGGTAGAAACATCGCTGGGAAATGTTTAGTATATCAGTAGGTATTACTAGTGCATAGGAACTGATCAATCATATTAGTATGGGGTGATGAATCATATTAGAATCTTTACAGAGTACTATTATGAACACACAGGCGCCAGAGCGATTATCCATCCTGTTTTTGTCATATACCAGCGATGTATTTGTCAACGTACATTACGTTTGCCAAGTATGCTTTGACGACAGTAATTGTTTGGCTTTATCCCGCTTAATTTGGAACTAAATATAATATATAATATATATATATATTTGGCAACAAATATATTAATATTAAACGCTATAGATATTCTTCAGGTTTGGTATAGTATCTGCAGATTGAATCCGAATAACATGTACATATCCGCATAGTATAAACCTTTGCTGCAGGTCTAACGATAGCTGTGATACATATTCATATTGAACAAACAGTTGGACCATCGATTATATGTTGGTTTCACAGAAATAACATTTATCCGAGTGTATATATGAAACTAACAAAAGCAAGAAATTTCTTTGTGGGGACGATATGATAGAGTATTTTGTATTTGAAGTTTCTCAACCCTGTGTCTAGTGTAACCGAAAAGGGTAGTTGATTTATTTATTTCATTTCATTTGGGCGACACGTCGCCGACATGTCCGCGCCATCTGCATGTACATTAATATCGCATAGAACCTGTCACAGAGCAGTGCCGCCAGCCCGCCACATTGAATCAGCGAGGTCGTGATTTGCGATGCGCACCTCCAGACCTCCTGTAAGCATGCCACTCCAGTTTAAATGCTTATTGTTGGCCCTACGTGCCCGCCGCCCAGCCCGCGACAGATATACATCGTAAAATCGGATCAATCAATAATTATTTCACTTTGCTCGCAGCATCTCGCCACAATTCTGTACCTTTGCTAATGTCCTATCCTCTATGCTAATGCTATAAATCCGCGTCGCTGGCGGCTTTGCCTGCCAAAACGTTTCGGCTAAACTTGCGCGCTCAACTTGAACAGGCGCGGGCGCGCGACAGATCTAGATGTGCATAGTAAAATCCTATCTAAAAAGTTGATTTTTATCGCAGCATCCCACAAAAATTCTCCACCTACGCTAATATACATAGAAATGGCCCTCGCGTCGCTGGCCGCCGCTAAAGCCAAGGTAATTTTCTTCGGCCGATCTTATGCACCCAAAATGGGCAAGCGCGGGTCCGGGACAGGTGTGCATGGTAAAATCCGTTTTACAAAGTTCACTTTGCTCGCAGCATCCCGCCACAATTCTCCACTTATGCCAATGTCCATAGGAACCGCGCTGACGTGGCTGGTGGCACTGCTAGCCAAATTTTTTGGCCAAACCTACTATATGTTCGGGAGAGTAAAATCTGCTATAAAAAATTTCACTTTGGCCGCTGTATTCCGCCCCCTCTCCTCTATTTTCTAACACTCCTCTAACTTCGCCTCTCCTGTTCCACATAACCCTCCGCTACACTAGCTCTCGTGTCACAATTCTCTACATGTATGTTATTGATCAACGTACACAACATAAATCAACATATCTAGCTGAACCGTTAAATAAAGGACTAGAACCGAGACACCGAAATTTGTATAACACCGCCGGGCGAGTTTTGATCAACATATATATCAGAACAAATGAGAATATTCATACCTAATTTTGACAGATAATTATTATAGTATCTAAAGTAATTACTGCATGGAAACGTTGTTTGTGGTTGATTTCGTACAGACTTCTACATTTTCGTAAACTGCTTTACAGCAATATAACTGTAGGGGGCCTACGGTGCGTAGCCTGTATGCCATGGCCCAAAGCTCAGCTCAGATTCTCAAATTACGTCACCATTAGGCCACACCCCCTTTTAAATCAAATTGTCTCGTTGATTTTACTGGATTTATTATTGCTTCAAACGTTATAAAAACAGGACTTTTTGATAAAATACCGCAAGGTAAGTAATAATATTGTAAAATATTATTGTTTAGTGCTTTTATTAAAAAATACGCATAGTTTGGTTCAAATAGACTATAAAATACGTATGAAAATCCTAAATAACTGTACAATATGGATGGTACATGCATAAACCCATCTCTAAATTATATAACGTACGCAAGTACAAAACTACTCCTTCTCTATATTTACAATACAATATCGTATACACGTTAAAATGTTAGTAGGCCTATTGAATATTGTAGAAATTCATGAAGACGGCATGGAAGCCTGCACGGAATGCTATAAAATATCCCGGCTGCGCATACCCTGACACATACGCGTCACGGATTAGAAGATGAAAGCTGCAATGGCTAACAATTAATGTGTTGGTACTTGGAAATGGTCGCCACATTTATTCTATTACTACCATCAACATATGGTGAAAAATATGGTGTAATCGTAATTAGTTTATTTGTAGCACGCGCTTGACTATCTATATAGCATCGTGTGTAACTAAGGGAGGGCATAAGCATGATTTACCGACGCTAGGCGAAAAATTCTTTATGAATCCTTTACATACATGATGAAATAAACAAACATTGAACAACGATTACTAATCACTAATGTAATTATTCATATAAAATAAGCCTATTTGAAGATAAATGCAAGAGTAGATAATAACACATTTGTTATTATCTACTCTTGATAAATGTGACATACAAAAAACAGGTCTAATTAATAGGCGAAATCAAATTCCAAATACTATATATCCAATATATTTATACAAACTACAGAAGGCTAGGATGTGATATATGAATACATGAATGGACGACGGGGCACCGGTGGTTAGCATCTAGTTTTTACAAAAACTACAGTAGTAATAGCCCATTGAACATGATGATCATTTAAATCAGACGTCCCAAGTGTGCCCGGTCTCACCGGGATCCTCCCGGTACGACATGCTGGTCCCGGTGCCCCGGTATGAGTCCAGAAAGTCCCGGTCGTACCATTTTTCAGCCATATTTTAAAATTTACATCAGTAAATTACTAAATTTGCCATGGTTGTTGATGTATTTTGATTCCAGCGAACAATAAAAGGCCACAAATGTCAAACACTTTCTTCTTTTTTTGCATTTTCATTTTGAATTTTCATTTTATTTTACATTTATACTTTATAAAAAATGATGGTGCGCCGCGACAAACACATGTCGCAGCCCGCCACAACTTTTTCCGTTTTTGCGCACCGCGAAAAAACGGTGATAGACCATTATCACAAGTGATCCCTTTCTTGGATTTTCCCAACTTGGGACCTCTCTTTAAATGAAAGTGTCAATGACACTGTAGCTCACTTAGGGTGTGATAGAAGACGGAGGGGGATATATAAAGCAAGAGTATATATGGGAGAACTCCCATTATATAGCATATCTCCCATTATATACTCTTGATAATGATATATGCATAAGATTTGATACCTACCAAAAATATTCACGAGCTGTATCCACAATAAGTGCTCACGCGTTTTTAATCCAATTCCTAAGTAACTCTTTCTAATTTAAGTTACTCCATCAAGTGGTTTCAGCAAGGCAGATAGTGACGCGACATTTTACAAACATTTAACATTTTGGACTGGCCAGCTAGTTCATAACAAAGCTAGTGGATTTAGTCGGCTACATTCATCTCTCAATTATGGCAATACAATTAATGATACACTCAATCCTTCGCATGGGTATTGCTCTAATGAAGAGTAAACGTGCCAGAAAATTTCGTGAAAATTCCCGCACCCAATTATGTGACAACACAAATTTCGAATTTTTATGTAAAAATAGCATTTTGGATATTTCTCAATCACCAGAGTATGAAAGCAAAAATTTCGCCACAAGTTAAACACAATATCGTGTATCGTGTCTCTGACGTCATCAGTGTTTAAAGGGCCACGGCTCACTCCACACATACGCAGGCAATCAACTCTATGAAAGTTTACATGCATCGTTATGCATGATGAAATAAGCATGTACAGAGGTGGCGCCTAGTGTTAGCCATCGAATAAGAATGAAAATGAAAAATCCATAAAATTTCGCATAAAAGCTTGAGTGTATCTTTAAACCTTTATTAGCCATCTACTTTGGGATCTGGTTCATGCCAGACTGAAAAAATCTCGATTCTGATAGATTGCGAGTGTGAACACTGCCTAATCCATGCCATCTAAACCTAAGCTTAATCTACTTGGTTGTAAATGTTTTAATGTTTTTTTAAAATATCATTACCACTTAATTTCCACTTATCAGAATATTCAGAGCAAAGTCCTATCTATCTCAAGATTCGCCTCCATATCACATAAATTTTACAAACATATCCACAGGTCAAGCCCACCCCTGATAAATTGTGGACTAAAATGCAAGTGATCTAACACGATAAACAACATGGGAACATTTGATTCAATTATGACTTAAAACAATTATGAAAGTCCCCGTAGTGCACAGTGTAGACATAGCCATATTCAATCAAACATTATAGTATAAGACAGCATAACAATACCTGCAGTTTTGAATATGGCTATTTACAGTGAACAACTTACATTTAATATATATATATATATATATATATATTCGTTGTACTGTGCAGTAAGCAGCAACAACAATTTGCCTCAACTGCAACTTAAATTGACAGCACCAAATCGACCCTCGGCTTTATGCCATTTGAACTATACACTATGATTGAGCAAACATCTTTATTACTAAAAGCACGAAAACTGATCCAGCAGTCTCGCGAGGCATGTCCGCATGCATATACGAAGCTCATTACTACAAGTTCACCAGAACCGTATTATGCCTTACACACGCGCGCATTTTCTCTCTCTCTCTCTCTCTCTTCTCTCCCCCCTCCTCTCTCTCTTCTCTCCCCCCTCCTCTCTCTCTCTCTCTCTCTCTCTCTCGCTCTCTCTCTCTCTCTCTCTCTCTCTCTCTCTCTCTCTCTTTCTCTTCTCTCCCCCCTCCTCTCTCTCTCTCTCTCCTCTCTCCTGTACTCTCTCTCTCTTTCTCTCTCTCTCCTACTCGCTTTGCGTATCGCTCGTG
Organism: Priapulus caudatus; assembly: GCF_000485595.1. Taxonomy (NCBI): domain Eukaryota; kingdom Metazoa; phylum Priapulida; class Priapulimorpha; order Priapulimorphida; family Priapulidae; genus Priapulus; species Priapulus caudatus. Next base: position 265,064 of record NW_014577121.1, on the reverse strand, counting down.
CTCTAAACTCGAACTTTGTGACGACCCATCTGAAACCATAGTGATCGACCGATCAGACGGCATCGACCCTCGCGTCGTCACGTGGGCTCGAGGGCGGCGTCGCCGCCATCATGACAACGTTGTAGCTCGGCGGCTCGGCGTTCTCGCCCCAGTAACCCGACGACGTGTCCGAATCCGACGTCAGGTGGCCCCGCGGAGCAGCCAGCGTGTCGTTCGCATAGCTCGGCGACGCCGGCCCGGCAAACTTCTCGCCGTCGTCACGCGGAGCTTGCCGCTCGCGCGCGCCGCCGCCGACGCCGTCGTCGGGAATGTTGGTGACGTAGAGCACGCCGGGCTTGCCTCGCAGCTCGTCACGCGGCCGCTCGCTGACCTTGCGCATCGGCCGCGGACTCTTGTCGACGTCGACCTTGCGCGTCTGCAGCGGCAGGCTGTCGTAACCCGGGTGCAGCGGCGGCGGCGTTGCCGCGACGACGGCGGCGTCCGCGTTGTTCGAGTTGTTCGAGGACGTGAGCCGCGTGACCTCGTCCCGCCGCACAGGCGTCGGCAGATTCACGTAGCCGTGCTCGTCCGGCACGTTCACGTAGTACGGGTGAGCGCCGCCAGGTGTCAGGTCGGTCACCGACGTGTTCGCGGTGGCGCGTTGATCTAGACTGTCATCGAGCAGGCGCAGGTAGGTGTTGTTCAGGTCGAGATAATGCTGTAATTACACGGGTAGCAGTGTTGGAAATAGCAGCCTGGCTCCCTCTCCCCAAGTCTGGGACTGGTAATCTTTGAGCAGGACTAAGAATTGTGGATGTTACTGGTATAGGTTGTAGGGTAGAAGTGAAAAACGTTCGATATCAGTACTGGCTGGGATTTTAGGCTTATTTTCATGATGGCAAATAGTAACGCGCTAACGACCATGACGAAAATCTACTCCACTATGCATGTATGCCGTTTAATCAAATTTTGTGCATTTTTAACGATTATGTGTGCAACTAATTATTAAGCACTTCTGATGCAGGGACAATCTGTGATACGAAACTGGTATCAATAGTAATGTGCATGTGGTTTAAAATACTTGTACAGAAAAACTGTTCCCTGCCTTGATAGGTTTCTCATAATATCAGGTCTATTTACAAAGATTTCTTTATGTACACATTTACCAAGAGGCATCTCACATGATGCTAACGTACAGAAAACACTAAGACCTCTGCCTCCCTAAATCTCTTCTTTATGCCACAGCAGGATTTTCCATGGTATCCCAATGTTCCTATTCACAACTCTATCAGTACCTGTCTAATATCCCCCTCTAGCATGTTTCCTATCTTCTGCACTAGCTGGTGAAATGTTGGCCTCTGCTCAGGCTCCTCTTTCCAACACTCTTGCATCACCCTGTACCTATTAACAAACAGAAAAAAACAGTAATGCTACTATTCATGTTAACTAGGATCCAACACCTGAAATGTGTTCAACTTGAATGATAGTACTATAAATAAACTGCCATGTTACATTTTATGCAATGAAGGCGACCTCGAAAAAGATACCAGATTTACTATATGCAATAAAACGTTCAAGTACTGTTGCTCGTGCGGTCGACACCAGGTTTAAAACTTTACAGCTGCTCGTATTTATAACCGAGCGATTATGAGCAGCAGACGATCGAAGCTCAGAACATGCAAGCTCAGACATGATACAGCTGCTTACGTCTCGCGTGGCGCATAGATGGGCTTCGACATTCGATAACCGTTCTTGAGACGCTGAATAAATTCGTTGTTGATCTCTATGCCGGGATACGGGCTTCCTCCCAATGCAAACATCTCATACAGCAGGATGCCAAACGCCCACCTGTGTTGAAAACACAATGTATATATGTGTGCATCAGTATTACATTGTCGTTGTGCTGGCTTTATACTAAGAATACACCCTTGCAATGACTTACTGAAACAACTGATATGATATTTATTAGTTTCACTTTACCAAATTATAATTTTAGTTAATAAATTATATTCATAATGTAACTTATGATATTATATATTATATAATTACTTTTGCATTTAAACATGTGCAATTTTCTCTGCTATAAGTAAGACAATTTCCTAAACTATGAAGTGCTGCTTACACATCACTCTGACTTGAAAAGACCTTGTCTAGAATACTCTCAAGTGGCATCCATTTGATAGGCATCGGACCCTGCAAATACACCATTTACAACATCACCATCACCAAATGTAATCATCAGTATGTATTTATAATATAGAATGTATTTAACATATAGTACACATACCCAGATAATAACATACGTATATGCACTCATAAAATGGTCCTTGTACTGAAACGTCTATTTCATATATGAATACGTAACATGTTTATGCAGTAATCATTTCTTATTATAACAACGTAAGCAATGCTGCAATGGTGAACCCTACTCACTGCACTCTGCTTCACATAGTCAGGATACATTTCCATGTCTTTGGCTAATCCAAAGTCACAGATCTTAACGACGTCATCATCTGCTACCAGCACGTTCCTCGCGGCCAGATCACGATGAATGCACTGAAACACAGTTCATAACAGCATACAGAAAAGGCATTCCTGCATGGATCTACTGACAGCACGCACTACATAACTCAAATGTTCAAGTGGTCAACTTTTCTATCTTTTAAACTTGAAACCAACCTGAAACTATGGTATCCACCATAGTCGGATAAAGCTAGCTAGGTCATCAAGTCGTGTCCCTCACACTTCTGACACATAGTTAGAACTCATAATGGCTACATTAATAGAATTTGTTTAGCTAGAACCAATTTCATGCTCGAAGAGATCAGGATATAAATCCATGGACGCGATATCACATGTACGGGAAACATTTTGAAAAACGTTAACTTAAACACGCTACAACCTGCAATGTTTGTAAGCGGATTACGTACATAAGTTGTTCATCAAAAACGGCTACACTTTAATAGAAAATGATGCAGATACAGACAAGAAGATGGACACGCCTGCAGGTGCGTGCATGCGTTACCACGACCCGCAACTAAAAACTACTACATACAAAAGCTGCGTCACATCACAAGTACCATCAACCAGTCTCGTTGTGGCTTACACACAAAGAGCGACCCAACTTGAATTCAAAACAAAGAGCATACAGCAGGTACAACCTTTAAGCAGTCTGCAAGCTTTGTTGTTGTAAGCAAACTTGCATACAAAACAAAGAGCTGCCTCATACAAACCTTTTGCGATGCGAGGAACTCCATGCCGCGCGCGACCTGGTAGGCGTACGTCAGCAAGTCCTGCACGGTGATCGGCTTCTGCTTCCTGATCGACTGGCCACGGTTCGCTCTGCCCTCCTCACCACCTCCCTCAGTGTCGCCCGTGAGTCCAGTTGTCTGCGTCAAGTTGTCTGTCGCAACGCAAAAAAACGTTACAACCGATACAGCGAGAAAATTCGACACTAATTTAAACACGCGGTTCACGGCGAGAAAACGGGTTTATTGCAACGCAGGGTCAGCCAGCGAGCTTCGACGTTCACTTCTCCGCGATTGCTTTCGAGTCGGAAAATTCGCGAAATGCCGGTTTCGATGACCATATTAACGAATGCCGCCAACAAAGGGTGCCTGCTCGACCACGATGTGCAAAATGCGAGAACGCGCTGTCGCTCGGTGCTGCCGCCTACCTGACACGGCTGACGCCTGCCTGCTCATGGCGGCAGACACATCAGCCACGCTCGTCACACGCGATCTATTACCGTTGGTGACGCTGTCGTCGTCCAGGTTGCTGCCATCTGGCTCGTAGACGAAGTTGCTGCGGTTTTTGCGCAGGAATTCACGCAGGCTGCCGAACTTGCAGTACTCCATGATGAGGAAGAGGATGCCTGCAGCAGAGTGAGCCGTGCGACGGCGAATGGTGACACAGAGTACACGTGCATAGCTCACTAGTAAACGCCACTAGCATACTAGTACACGTACCTAGTATACTATTGCATATTCAGCACACTAGCATGCATGCCTAACACACTAGTACATACACACACAACACACTAGTACACACGACTAGCACGCTAGTACAAACACTCACAGTACACTAGTACACTTACAGCACCCTAGTACACATGCATGCAAACACACATGCCCACACACATGCACGCATGCCCTCATACACAATGATGCACCTAGCACACTAATACATGCATATAACGATCTACCTATTATGTTGTCCAATATTTAGTTGAACATGCAATATGCAATGATATCACCTGCTACGACATTAACGCTTCTTTTGTACCTATAATGAGATTGCTACACTGTTTTAACCATGTATTCATTACCCTATTATATTATTTATTACATTTACATATATTACCATGCTTTGTGATGACACCAAGAAGGTTGACAATGTTCAAATGATGGCCTATGTGAATTAGAATCTTTATTTCAGACAGTAATGCTTTCCTTTGAGACATGTCCACTAAAATTCTTTCTAAAAATCAAGAGAGAGAGAGAGAGAGTAAATATCCACACTCACCTACAACAACAGCATTAGCATATACTCTCTAATCAAAATAGTTGTAAGTTGTAGATTTTATAAATTAAAGACAGTGGTAGTATAATAGGTATATACTTTTACCTGGTGATTATAAATACGTAATAGTAATTGTACGTTATATGTAGAGAGGTATGTTTGTTGTATAGGTACACACATAAACCACAAACTTTGTAGCAATAATTTCACGTGTAAAAACAGTAGTAAACACACAGAATCCCAACAAATAAACTTTCTATCATTTTTCTTTATAAATAGAGATTACATATACATTAATTACCACTGAACGCTGCGAATGAACAGCAAACATGAATAGCACACACAACTGATGACAAGCATTTGTGATCTGTACCTTTCAACATCTTAACGGCGACTGTGGTCGAGGCTTCCTGCTCATCGATTCCTACAGCCTGCGCTCTCATCACGCAGCCGAACGCGCCCTGTCCTAGCTTCTTACCTGCAACAAATGCACACATTCTGCTCACCATCACATAATTGCCACCTGATAGCACTACTCTTACAAGCCAATTCATGCTTGCTTTACTGCGCAAATCAACTCTAAAAGGTGAAATTGAATAAGATAAATTAAGTATGCAGAACGAACAGCCAGGTGTTTGAATCGGCCACAAAGAATGGGTTCTTCGCAAAGGCACACCAACCTAGCACACCTTATTGCGAAAACATGACGTACATCGTAGTGTAGGTTACTACAGTTGACTAACCCAGCGTCAGGCGTTCCTTGGGAAACTCGTATCGTGGATCGAATGAGAGCAACTCTGCCTGATCCTGAATGGGTATGTCCGGGTTAATTTCTCCTTCAATGCTACGGTCTGGATTCAACTCTCTGGTAGCTATCACTGCCCACTTTTTCAGTTGCTAGAGTAGAAAGCAAGTATATGAACAGGATGCAACTAAAATTACTAAATTAAGTTTTAGTAAAATCGTTACATTACTTAATGATCTAATACACATATACATAACAATAACCTAATCAAACTGCAATCAAGCTTTATTGCACATCCAGTTTTCTACCCATACTCACCCTACATACTTTTTTTTACATTCCTTGGCAGTCACCTCCCAGTATTGAACACATACGGCAGTGTTCAAAGAAATTTAAACAAATAACGCATGCAAGTGTTCACCCATACCCGTCTGAAGTAGAGTTTCCAGATAAGCCACACGGCCAAGATGCAAATGATGAGGATGGCTAGAATGACTCCAACTAGTAATCCTGGGCTCACTCCTCCTTCAGCAAGCACTAAAAATGCAATTCACAGTCAAAATGTCACAAACATTCAATCATTAAGAGCTTATTTAAATCACGATAGATGTAAACTGTTCCATTTTAAAGAAATTCCACTGCATTGGGTTTTTTTTAATTTCTCGAGATTGACCTCTGGATTACAGCATAAAATTACAATTTGCATTCTTGATACTTGGGTTTTAAAACAACAATATTTTTGTGCCATCAACTGTGCATGATCTCATTAACAACTAGCCCGACCAGGCTGTGCGACCGATTGTCTATACAATATTGTCTTCTAACCCTAGCAAGACCGTTTCTTAGAGCTAATTAACATCCTAATCTAAGTCTCTTGCTTGCACCAGATGATTGTGCCAGATATAAGTAGCTCTGGTAACAGAAGGTGTACCAATGCATGGTTAATTGAGAAGATTTCCTCTTGTAAACGAAACATGGCCATTCGGTGTGCACACGGTAATTTTATTTGGCAAGTTTGATTATTTAACTATCATTTCTGTGAAATCCTGCATTATCATGAAGTAATTTTTATACTGGAATATACACACTAGAGCAATTATTGAATTGGCTCATGAAGCAAGAAGGAATCTCACAGACATACCAATAACTTTCAGCGTTTCGCCGCTCCTTATGATATCACCCAGGTTGCTAGCCTCACACTCATATAAGCCGTCATCTTCCTTCACTAAGCGTTCGATAATCAACATTTGACCTTGCGTGATATTCTTGCTGATAATTCCTGTGGCCGTACTTGCATCCAGCAACTAAAGATAAATCAGACATCCATCAGGAACCGTAATCGGTTGAGTAGGATGGCGTGTCCTTCTGCAACCACACCAAGCCAATGACTGTTTGTCACACAAGCCATGCACAGATGGCTCAGCACGCACGCTGCTTTTATCATACACAGGTGCAACACCAAGCGATTACGCGCCTACATGGCGCCAGCTACTGATGACGGCATTTAGTGAAAGCTCACCACGCCGTCTTTGTACCACATGAACGTTGGCTCGGGAAAGCCATCCGCTTGACAGGTCATGTTGTGCATACTCTCAGCATCCCTGCTCAGCATCCCCCTCAGACGAGAGATCCATACTGGCGGTTGTATTTCTGTAAACGATATAGTATATAAGTGTGGAGTATGATACCACTCGCACATAGCCTAACTACTGCAATTCCGAATTCTTACTCAGTGATCGAGTTGAAGACATATATACTAATTTTTGCAGTGTCACTAGCTGGACGTAGAAATGTCCTGATTACGTGCCAGTCACCAATGGTAATAATATTTGTTATGCAGAAAAATGACCCTGTTTTTAATATTATTAATTTTTTCAGCTGTTATGTCACAGTATCACAAAATCAAACAGTTTACCTTGTGATCACGATTCTTCTTCTGTGAACAATGTCAAACTTTAAAGCGTACATAAGAAACTCCTCCTTTCTTTAAACACATCAACATAACTTACTTATGACTTGCACAGTTAACAGTAGACTTGCTAGCCACTATAAATCACAATATTTATCATACAGCTATCTACATCCGGTAGGATATTGCAAAAGACACATATGGCTTTTATAACTGATGGTATTTATGGCGTGTTTATACAGTATTCAAGGAAACAGTGTAGTAAGATGAAGTGGATGCCAGGTAGAATAAACATTACATGCTGTTTGCAATATGTGCCTGCTGGCAAAACCTTCCCATTACTGGGGTCCCCAGATCATCAATAAACATTGAGATAAGATTTTCGGCTGCTCCTTTGCTCATTGAACACGAATGTTCGAAATTTGCGTGCATTTTCTCTCATGATTTTCATTTTTGCAATATCAGTGGGTAAACACCAATGGCACATACTCTTAAGACAGCGTTAGGTCGTGTTTAGATTGAATGCCATGCGACGCGACACACTGCAACTCACTGCGACTGAGTGCTTAGGTCGACAGCGACGCGACTGACAGCGACTGCCTGCGACCAGTCACAGGCAGTCGCAGAAGGCGCTTAGGTCGAAGCAACGATCGACTATAGATCACGCAACTAAATGAGTTTACATCGAATATTAAAAGCGTAGGTCAAGCCTTGAGATTTGTGCCGCAATTCCGTATTTCCTCCTATACCTTGAGTTAAGGGGTCCCCCTCCATTGATACACCTTGACCTTTTACGACCCCCCCCCCCACCCGACGTCCCAAATGTCAAGACCGCACGTCGAGCGGTTAAGACTTGTGCCATAACTGTTGACACACGGACGCACGCACGGACGCACGCTCATGCGATTCTACAAGCTGCATCTGACTTCGTCATCTGAGCTAAAAACAAGGCTTGCGACCGGTGGAACTAGTACATGCGCGACTTGCTGCGACTGACAATTTTCCAGTCACTGAGCATCGCAGACACGTCGCTGGCAGTCGCAGGGGTGCTTAGGTCGAACTTTCTCTGCGACGCGATTGCCGCTGCGACTTGCAACCAGTTGCAGAAAATCAGTCGCAAGGCAATCGCGTCGCGTCGCAAGACCGACCTAAGCCCGGCTTTAGGGAGAGCTCTTCACTTCACAATATGAAATATGAACACTAATAAACAAATTGCCATGCGAGCAACTCAGTTAACACCACACAACCAATATAAACTCATAAAATCACACACCAACTCAAACACAAACACCGTGCAACGCGAAATATCACCGTCAGGCAACCTCTGCTGTATACTCACGCTTGACCTCCATCGCCATTGGCATCACGCGAGAGGGCAGCTCTGTCACGCTCTCCTGCTCCACCGCGCTGCAGTAGTACGTGCCAGACATCTGAAGCTCGATGCCATCAAAATTCAACACAGCAACGTGCGAATACTTCGTCCTGTATTCGGCCACCGTCAGACCTACCGACGAGGAAAAACATTATGATCGCACAAGGAATACCCACGTTCGGGTTATAGCACAGCACTCACTGCGTAGTGAGCTAGTAGTAGCAACACAGTATGTACCAGAGCTGTACCATACTCATTTTGCCTTGCAATCCAATGGGCGGTTTGCAATCTGGGCAGCTAACTATGCATAGTTTGCCATTGACACTGCCAAGACCTGGTGGGCAACTGTCACCTCTGTCTGTCCCCCAGTTAAATAGCAATTCTGCACAGTTATGGTACTATACCGTGGTAATGGGAATAACGCTTGCGTTGCGCTTCCACTGCTAATGGCAGGTACATTTTGATGAAGATTTACTGCAACAGTGGCACAGACATTCAAAAGTTTTTCCTATTTAACTCGTTTTTCCTATTTTATTCGTTTCAACGCAATACAAAGATGCTTGTTGACTCACGCGTACCCTTACCATGCATAGTGTTGTTCTTGATCAGCACTTCGCCACCATCTTCCAGCGTCCAGCGCGGGGCATTGTACTTGAGCCGATTCGCGCGGCAGGTGCAGCTGGCGCTTGTATTCTCCACCGTTTCCACCATGTCAGTGAGGAGATCGTATCCAGCTGGCTCACGCAGGATGCCAAAGCCAGTGGCAACATCTGCAGAAACAGCAGGAGAACGTCAGGTTACTACAGAGCTGCTGCAGAAACAGCAGGAGAACGTCAGGTTACTACAGAGCTGCTGCAGAAACAGCAGGAGAACG
>NW_014577121.1:239733-253301 GCF_000485595.1 Priapulus caudatus | reverse complement strand
AATAAGGGCCCTTATTTTATTTTCGGCAAAATAAGTACTTATAAGACTTTGGAAGACCCGCTACGAACCCTGATAGAGTGTACACCTGTCTCCGCATAAAATGTAACACGCACATTGTTCAAATTATGCTTAAGATTACTTGATAGTCACATTAAATTGTAATCAGGTATGGCGCTTGACACACTCAGCTGACAAACAGAAAAACAGCAAAGCTCCTGTCTGATATCATAAAGTAAATCAACGATAAACATATTTAACACGTATATCTAAGACACAATGACACATGCACACGCATGCACAGGAGAGGAAAAGAGAAAGGAAGCAAGGGAGGGAGAGAGGGAGGGGGGATGAAGGGAGCAAGGGACAGAGGGAGGGAGGAAGAGAGGGAGGGAAGGATGGAAGGAGGGGAGAGATAAGGATAGAAACAGAGATAGAAATAGAGATGGAGATAAGGAGAGAATGAGAGAGGAGAGGGGAGGGAGGGAGGGAGGGAAGAACAGGGAGAGAAAGTCAGAGGAAAGTGACAGGGGCCACGCACGGCCCGATGCGTCGGGCGTTCACACACAGTCGGCTCACCATGTATGACGAGCGTTATGTTGATGTGCTCCTCGGTGCCGTCAGGAATGCGCGCTGAGAACGTGTAGACGCCGGCGTCGCGTGGCTCCAGCTGCAGGATGCGCAGGTAGGCACTCGTCGACGTGTTACCCATCTCATAGTTACCAATGTTTGGAATGAATTTGTCGCCTGCGACGCACAAAGGAAAACTCAATATCCTTTTCAGGCGAGATACATAAAAAGAGAGGACGTTGTACCGAGGCCTAACATCATGTACAAAGAAGAAACCAATTGAAATGTGAATACATCACTTTTCCTTAGTTCAGGAATGACTAGCTCCCAATGGTTAGACCTGTAAATATGAATAATACCTTTTACACTACTACTGTAAGAAAGGTTGTATTAATGACTAATCGTATAAACATGAATAGTTACTATATAATTATGCACTAACACAAGGATGATTGAAGCCATCATATATATACCACACACTCTAAATAATATTAATAATTCTGTGCTGCTCTGCAAGATGTATTAATCTTCAACAATTATTCCTGAACAATATGAACACATACCCTTATGCCACTGCAGGAGCGGCCGTGGCCATGCGCGGATATTGACCACGAACGTGACATTTTTCTGACCCGGTGGCACCTCTAAGTGCGAGATGTCAGCCGACAGCTGTACGAAACTCTGCGACGAATCTGGGGATCGAACATTGAATGCTAAACACAAGCGCGCCAACAGAAACTTGTGACCATCCCCGAACCTTTTCATCTGGTGGTCTAGGAAAAGGCCGGGGCCGCTGAGTAATTATCTGACACCAGACGTTGCGGGCTCATCCGATGCAACCACGACGGTACTCGGCATGTCATGTGGTTACAACTAGGTAAACAATATAAACTAGACAGAGGGCACTCACAGAGAGTGCATACCTCCGCCAGCATGTAACATGTATGTGTTACGAGCTGGCTCGCTGCGCTGGCTGGCTGGCTCGCTGACTCGACTCGCTAATATCGATCGCGCGAACACACGAACACACTAACACACAAGAGCGATCACATAACCTCCTCCAACTCCGTTGGGCGGAGGTAACAATGATGAATCAATATTACCTACTGTTACCCCTCTCCAGTTATTCCCAGTTACAAGTGAGTCTCTACAGTGTAAATGCACTTGCAACGTGCAGAGGTCTTAATGTCTGCACTCTCACAGTGACCTTCGAACTCACCAGCTCTCATGCACGTGAGGGACACTTACTCCAATAAATGGTAATGTTTCTCATGCTGGTTCTTTATGGAATATAGGATTGTGGCAACAGTGTTACTATGGTTTCTGTAAGGTGGTTGTTTGACAGGATGAAGTTACTCTCCATGTAGCATTGCAAGACCCTACTCTCCAGTTGGCATCAACTGAAGGTAATAGTGATAAACAGCCTTGCCTGATGGCACAACAGCAGTGACCAAGGTGGCACTCAAACCCCACACCTTTCCGCACAAGGTCCTTGTTGCAAACTTTCAGAATTTCGCACCTGCCCAATCTGCAACTTACTGTAGACAAACACTATCGTATCAACGTGGTTGCCGATGTTGTTGTGGTCGTGCACGTTGCAACGATACACCTTCTTGTCGGCGAGTGTGGCGGAGGTGACACGCAGTGTGGTGCTGACCTCCCGGTACACGTAGTTACCTCTGCTGTCCACCGACTGCGTTGGTGACGTCACCGTCACCCTGCCATCGTCCGTCGACTGTGAGAAAGGAAACGAGCTCTACAGCATTAGAGGTATAACGAGGATGCAGGGTAATACCATGGGTGTTGGCAGCCCTAAGTAGCCAGGATTAAAGAAAATTATCGAAATGTTTTACAGTCGAGCAAGGTCTGCATAAGCACCGTGTCTTGCTAGGGGGTCTGGGAGCGTGCCCCAAAGGACCTAATTGAATTCTATATGCAATTTCCTGCCATCTAAGTGATTTTCAGGCAGTTTTTGTATTAACAAAACACCAAGGTCTTGAGGACATGCACATACAATATTTGCTTTTTCTTCCATAATGAAACTTGAAACAACACGTCTCCACACAATGTAAGGTTACATACATGTAATACATAGTGTGTATCATAATTCGTTTTCGATATATATAGGTATATAGTAAACAGATCAAGGAAGCAACAGACAAACAAAAGGTTATGGGGGGAATACTACATCAACAGTTGAGAGGACATGATTTTGATACATGCACTATTTAACTGGATACCTGATGAACTATTGGATTATTGTCTTTTCTTGACATAAAACAAGAATGTCAGGCGATAATGACCTAGCATATTCACCTGTATGTTGTCCCACTGCAGAAACAGTGACACTGAGCCTTCGGAACGTGCCACACAGGTCAACCGAAATGCATCTCCAATGACCAGATGTTCTGTGCCTTCTTCTAAAATCTCAGGTGGTGCCACATAATCCGTCTTGGCTGAAAAGTTTTTTTTTGCAAATCTTAAAACAATGCAATAACACATATTTATTATATAATGCCAGATGTATTTTCAAGTTGTCTTGTGATCTGTATAGTAATCAAATTTATTCATTGCTTTTTTATTTCAAACATTTTTATTACACATTCTCTGCAAGTATAATGGCACAAAGCGATCACCGTAACGGTAAATTGTCGTAATTAAATGCACTTACGGCTGTAATGCAGCAAGACTGTGACCTTCTTTTCTTGTCCATTTTGGTGATAAATACAAGTGAAGTCATTATCGTAAAAGATGTTCGGATATTTGATTGCAAACCCGGTAAATGGATTATAGACAACATCATCACCTAGAACGAGGCACAGAAAAAAAACATGCTTGATGTGGTGTAACTGGCAGTGCATATACTATCATCAAGGTATTTGGCTTTAATATAGCCATGACACAGACGTATCACTACCTCGATCCAATGCAATAACTTCAACTATAGCTGATATATAGTTACCCCGAACAACGTACAGATACCTAACAACATATATAATTATATAACTCATGTCAGGAGTAAATAATCAAAAAATTTGTGATTATTTACTCCTGCTCATATATCTGATGTTTATTATGGTGATAAATTTATGGTTTTCTTTTGAGCAGATGCAAGGTTAGTAGAAGTTCAGCAGCTAGAACGCAAAATAGACGTGAGAATAGAACACAAAACAGACGTGAGAATGGAGGAACTTTGGAATCAATAACTTACCTAATTGCACCACTTCGCCATTGTTAATATTCTTCTCCAGTACAACGTCTATATTAGAGCTGGTTGGGCGGCACGGTATATTAAACGGGTCCTGACTAAAAACTACTGACATCAGTGGCAGTCCGGCCATCATTCCAGGAGCCAGCGCATACCAATTATTTGGATCTGAAAAACGCAAATAGTGCACGCATGCCTGCACTTCCGTCTGATAGTGATACCCCAACATATGGTCGTATTAGATGCTATTACAGAGGCTATATATTAAACTAGAGCACTCAGAGAGCACAGACCTCCGCCAAGGTAGCTGAATTCTCTCAATGTAAGCCAAGCCCCTGGCGGAGGTAACAAGTGCCCCTGAGCGACAGCGCTCAACTGACATGTACTGTAGCCAGGTATTCTTCTGATAAATTCACTGGCAACCGAATCAAGTGCGCCCTCCTGCCACCGCGTTCGCGCTCAGAGCATATATATCAGGAGTAGATAAACTCCTTTATCTACTCCTGATATATATCTAGGATACTACCAGGAGTAGCTAATAGGGAATCCCCATAGGGATTCCCCATAAGAATAATAGGGAATCCCTATAGGGAACCCTTTATAGGGATTCCCTATTATCTACTCCTGATACTACTAATACAGATCTAAAATCTATGATAGGCTTTGCTATACCTACTGGTAGTACAGTAATAAAGATACAGCTGTGTAACTTTAATGACTCCTCATGGCAGACACCAACTGCTGCTGCGCAGCAACTTACCAGACACATAGAATGGGACTTGGGTGCTGTTCTTTCCCAGCTTGTTGCGCCCTATGCAACGGTAGACTCCAGACACCACAGCAAACACAGACAAAGCACTAGAGGCTTCGTCATTCCCTGCAAGCAACGAGTCAGAATTTACTACAGTTTGTGGCTTATACGATTTACTTTGTATTCAAGAAAATCTCTAACCTTACACCCTATAAGCTGAAAGTCAGTTTAGGAGACAGGATTATTTAGTAATAATCTGGTATATCATACACCTGGGTGGAATAGCTTACAGTATATACTAACCAATAATGATAGTGAGGTCTTGCAAAATCCTGAGAATTTGAGATGTAAAAAAACGAGGATATGGGTTTATTTGGACATACCAGGTAGAGGGAAGAGCTATTAGGCAGTCACTTTTTCGGTCTAGCAAGTTCTATATTTGAGGTGAGCTTAATGTTCAGGAGCATCTTACAAGCTGCAAAATATGTTATTCACTACAACAGAGCTAAAATCTCTGTGAAGAGACTAAAGCTAATTGATATGTAATAACACAGAATGCAAGATTTTAGAACCAGAGATGAGTATGCATGCTTGCCTAGTTGTGGGTCACTGGCATTTTCCATGTTTGTTGACAGGTGCTTCTGACTTGTTACATCAATCCACTTGTTCGGGGTTAGATTGCAAGCATCTGTCAGACACTTTTGAAACTCCCATGTGATCAAGGGTACCTGTTAGAACATTTTTCATCATAATTCCAATTACTAATATTTTTATCCTTCACAAACATAATAGAATTTCAGGTGAAATATTTTCACTTTCAGCACAGCATAACAATGCAATGCTCTCGTGTGCAAAGAAGCCTGGTAGTTCATGTAATGAAAGTGTCAATGACACTGTAGCTCACCACAAAAAAGGACACAAATGAGTGAGTAAGAAGAAGTCAGTTTTAATTGAGCAACCATCGACGTACATTATAGAAACGATTGCCATCTGTATATCGCAATAATAATTTATAAACCTGACGGACGCACGGACGCACGGACGATCGTGCGATTCTACAAGCTGCATCTGACTATGTCAGATGAGCTAAAAACCAAACCCTTGATATATGATGCTAGACATAATAATTATTAACAGCTTGTGGTTTGCTGCATTGCTGGCAAATGTGTAAGAACAGTGACGCTACACTATGTTTGCATCAGTAAGGCATAATATATCATATCAGCATGCCTTTTTAATTATCGAAAGTAACGGTGCGGTGCGCGCGAGACTTTTATACCTATTTACAAAGGCGCGTAACATAAATAACACATGAAAACACACTGTACAAGAATTTCGCGTCACTTCACTACTTTGCTTGTTAATGTGTGTACGTGCAGGGTGAGCTTGTGCTAGCATGCCATAACCTGCAGTGTTGGCCCTTCAATTCAATCGGACCTATGTATATATCAACACATGCCATCATAAACCTTGGCGTGTTGGCCACATTCAACCCCGTAAACTTGCTCTGTCTACTCTGCGTTTAATCGTACTGACTACTGAAGCGTGAAGAATTTCGAGCGAGTCCACACAGATTTACGCCAACCAAACATCCCTGACGGCAGGATCACGTCCACCAACTTACACTAGACACGCATGCGTGCACGCACGCACTCACTCACGCACTCACGCACGCACTCACTCACGCACTCACGCACGCACTCACTCACGCACGCACGCATGCACGCACGCACGCACGCATATATGTATATTAAATATAATGCGTTAGCAGATTTATTATCACTGCCTGGCTGCAGGATCATTATCCGCCCGCTAATATATATGTATGTTACTGTTACCGGGCGGATAATGATCCCGCAGCCAGGCAGTGATAATAAATCTGCTAACGCAGGCACACGTATCACACCCCCCACACACACATTCAACCTACTATTTCTAAGAATTGAACCTTGGAAGAACACACAGACTGTATGCCGGCAATCTAAACCAATTACTACTCAGACTATAAATATAGGGTTTATGCTTTCTGGAGAAGAGAGGTTTACCAATCGGTATGTGCGGCACGTGGCAGGACGAGCAGAGAATCTTGATTATACCTCCTCCCCAAAAAGATATTTTGATCATGTGGTATAACGGGGCCATAATCCAACTTCGCTCTGTATAAACTGCCTGCGAGATCACAAGGAGGCACTAGGCAATAATAGGGGGGCAAAAGGAGCAGGTCATACACCCAACCTAAGTGTCAGAATTCTTGCGGAGTCGGGAGGTGCTTATAAGGGGTAAAAATAGGAAATCACAACCAATCGTCGGCGCCGGAATCGCTGCGGAGTGAAGAGGTGATTAAATTGTGTCCAAGGAGCAAATCACGGCCTAACTTGGTAGTAAGAAAGACAGCAGGGTTTTTACTGCGTAATTGTATCTAGCGCCAGATAATTTATGGTGCAAAAAACTAACCCTATTGTGAATTTTGAGCATGACCATATTATGCAGAGGTGATATTATATAGGAAATGTCTCCTCATAAACCAATGAAAAACGAGTAATCAATAATTCACACTTGACATTGAAGTAGTCTAAATTGCTTTGATGTACGAAAACACGTGGAGTCAAAACTTTTACATAAACTTCATTTTTGATTAAATTAATGACCAAGCTACAGTTTTTATAAAAGAAGTGGTCATTGCAGAACAATATGGAGCTCAGTTGCAGTGATTAAAATTAACACTCGCCCCGTTGCCCTTGCTGATTAAACATAATGTTGCACCCATAATTTCATTAAAGAGTCACCCAAAATGCGAAATGTTATTTGTATATACATTCAATTCCTGTTCCCCTCAATTCCATTCCAACCTGTGGTATCACTACGGTTTGAGTGCTACAATTGCATCAATACGATTAGCTCAACACTTCCTAGGATCCTGATACATTTGTTACCACTAGCATGAAAACTATTTCAGTCTATATTTAAAACTGCAAGGAAAGACATGTCTGCAGTTATTTCCTCAAAACATTTGCTCAGAATTTTCATGTTCATGATGCATAATAGAGCACATATTCTAGTGTCAATTTCCAAGGACACAAATTCCAAACTTTGTCCCCTTCATACAATAAGCTGAGCCTCTAAAATTTGCGCTGGGCCCCTAATATTTATACTTTGGGGAACTACCTGGCTGCTTCTTTTTTTGGCAATTTTTATCGGTGTAATTGTGATAATAACGTAAATTAAAATGTCAGCTTTCAAATTGCAATGTTAACCTCCATTTCAATTGTGAACGGGTTAGATAGTCAGATCTAAATCTGGCCTACATAAAAAATTAAAACCCAGACACTACATTCAAATGGCATCTCAGCGCGGATTATCTCAGCCGCAGCATGTGCCCCCTCCCCACTCCCCCCTCGGTCGCACACACCCGCGCGGGCGAGATGCAACGCCTTCTGTCTTACCATTCACATAGAGGTAGATACTAGTCGAGCTGCTGTCCTGCGTGTCCAGCAGCTGTGCGTCCTTGGCGTCGCCGCCCCCCGCCGCCGCAGCTGCCACGTAGCGGCAAGCAAACATGCGCGTGTCGTTGAACTGCGCGTTGACCAGACGGAGGATGCTCGCGTGGTCATAGGTGGTCGTTGCCGGACTCGCTACCTCCGTCACGCTGACGCGCACGTTGCCGTCCATGAAATCCTGCGACGAGAGACCGACAGGTGATTAATTACGATCAATTAATTGATTATTAATTTGAGTTAGCTTTTATAACACCGACTGTAAAACCCTATAGACAGGAGAAGGGATTGTATGAAGAAGGGAACTCGTGATTACGAGCCCATGTTGGTGCTCGGAAAACCCTCGAAGATATATCCTAAGGGAAGACCTCCCCAAAATGTTAAGGGAAGCCATCTACGAAATTTCAAAGATAGGAGAGGCAATTAAAGGGCAAAGGGGGCGAGTCACGGCTTGACATGGCTCTCAGAACTCCCTAGTAGAGGAGAGACGATTGTCAGGTGGACGAAGTGAGCCAAAGTGCAATTTAGCTCTCCGAAACACTGATGAGAGGAAAGCAGAGCAGAGGCAACTACTGCATAAAAGCAGCAAATCGTAATCGGACTTGGCTCCCCGAAATCCTGAGGAGAGGAGAGACATAAATCTGGTGAAATGAACGAGTCACGGCCCATCTCGGGTCTTGGGAAAACGTCCGTGAAATCACACGGGAGGAAATATGGTAATTATAGGACGAAAAGAGTGAATCGTGACCTGCCTTTGGTCACGAAAACATTATACACACGATTAACTATTTGTCCCAGTGGCTTCGTAGGTAATTAATGGGTGCGTGGTGTCGTGACGTCTTCAGGGCTTGCCCCGTGGGCGAATTAAAGCATTTGACCGTGACACACAACATGTCATTTAGCCGCTTGCGCCTGGTACAGTCTATATGTCAAGCCCCCCCCCCCCCACCCAGCCACCCACACTAACGCGCACAACCACACACCATTACACAGTCAGTGGTGTGGGTCAAGCAGGCTATAGAGTAGCGAGTAAGTTAGCTGGCCATTTACATCTATTGAAGGGTCGTCTTGCTGATAGCATAAAATACATGCTGCTGCCGGGTCGCGTGGTGGATATCTCGTATGGGCACGGCTAAGTGCATGAACACGCGGGAGTGCATAAACGCACCAATATTTAAACAGGCCAATCAGACTATATATATACAGATGCCATTTATGAGAGTAAATTTAAGAAGGCAAATCGGCAAACCGAGTGCGTGCGAGATCGTTTCGGCAGATTGGCTGCGTGGGAGTCGCAGACGTACGACATTTGCAACAATGCATCGCACTTTCATGTTCACATGGTCCCGACCAATATCTATGCATATAAAATGCAAGGACTGACCGATTAACCCACAAACTGGTTTCGCGCGTACCGTCCCGGGGCGGTACTGTGTCGAAAGCTGAGCATTCACTTACGTCATACACCCATTCGATAGGAATGTCTCCCAAGCAGAAAATCGTGAACGTGTCACCATGCGGGATGTCGTAAAATGATGAACTGACATTGAGTTCGGGTGGCCGAGTTGCCATCGTTACCTGACCTGCAAAGAATGTAATGATGCGTAAACTAATGTGAAGGTTGAATCATAGCTATATATATATATATATATATATATATATATATATATAGTAACTGAGTCACTATCAGAACAACACACGTAGATGCACGCACGCACGTTTTTTTTATTCACGCATGATACCACCATATATAAGTTCCCGAGCCTTGGCATAGAGTTGTTTTAAATGTACTCTTGACAGCATGGTGATTATAGAGATTCTTATTAGAGGATGAGATTTACAAAATAGATAATGGCAAACTACAAAGATTACTTTTTACGTAGGCAATATACACTCTGTGGCTAATTTTAAAAAGATTTTTAATGGGGAGAGGATAGAAATTGTGTAAGCAAAAAATGCCACAATCGGCCTTTAAAAAATGTACAGAAGTTTAACAAAACATGGTCGTCCGATACTTCTCCATCCGATATTCACTTTACATTCCCAAGGCCACCGATTCATTTTAACGCTTGAATTAAAAACGTTTTAATTTAACGGTGAACTGCATGCATAAAAACAGATACGTGTCTCTGTGTCATTAATATCTTATCCCGATGAGATTAGACAGCCAATATCTCTCCCGTTCCAATAAATAATAAGTAACGACGAAGGCTGTCTCACACCCATCTCATCGGATGATACCACGTGCTCTCAACAAGAACTATACCATCCCGCTCTACGGCAATCGAGAAATGTAGACATGGAGGTGCGAGGAAGAACAGATGCGAGGGCAAATACATCTTCGTTGACATGACCGACTAACGATCGACTGAGAGCGATACCATCACATGCAGATCAGTGGGGCCGACAAACTATAATATTTCAGCAAATCAACTGGATAGCAACTAAGTAAGTCAAAAGGGCAAACGACGGAGGCGATCATGGGAAGGTGATCTAGTCATATCCTCTCGAGGAAAACTCGTGGTAGCGCCTAGCACAGTTGCGCGC
This sequence comes from Priapulus caudatus, assembly GCF_000485595.1. Taxonomy (NCBI): domain Eukaryota; kingdom Metazoa; phylum Priapulida; class Priapulimorpha; order Priapulimorphida; family Priapulidae; genus Priapulus; species Priapulus caudatus. Next base: position 242,734 of record NW_014577121.1, on the reverse strand, counting down.
CCTTGGTTTATAGCTCTCAGCGCGAGATTACTGTACATCCACTCCATAGGTCTACGCGTGCATCACCGCAAAGAAAGCTGAATAGAAATTCCTTTCTAGTTTTGCAACAGTCGGCAGCGACCCGTAACGCGTAGATCAGGCAGCATTCAAGAGGCCTATTATGCGACCTTCCCAGCAGCTTGATGGTAGAAATACGGGGCATAGGTTAGAGACTCATCATATAGAAATTCCCCAGATATAGATAGTATAAAGATGTATCATGGGGAAAAGACGATGCTTAGCAAGTTCAAGATACAGGGGTGTAAACTATTTCTACGCAGTAAATTTTGTCGCAGTTCCAGTTAGTGCATGATGATGGCGAGGTGATGCTTTGGCAAATGTGCCTGGATGTTGTGCTATATGATGATATATATGGTCTACTTTACAAGTATATATTCACGGTTCGCGAAAATAATTGGAACATTGCAGCAGAAAATAATCAACGATTTGACAATTCAGTTGCCAATGAGTGACAATAACCACCTACTACCCCATAATGATAATTGCTGCTGCTATCACTAATTAAATATAAGAATAACGAATATGTTGATTGCTGCCGCTGCCACCACCAGCGGCACCACTAATAGCAACTACGTATGAATTGAAAACTTTAAAGGGCATACCCTATTCATGAAAGGAAAGCAATTCACAAATTACTACTTATATAAACAACCACTGCTACTGCTCTTCTGCTCCTAAGACTCAGGACTGCTGTTTACCATTTTCATTGCTTTTTAAATAAGCATGAATCGATGTCGCTTTTCAATTACATTTTGACCATCAAGAGTAGGGCTCTACCTGTATTACTAATTTTTTTTTTAGCTTTACTGCACTTTCTGAGAATCGGGAAAAGACCATAATATTTGCTGTGAAGTAAGATTTAGGGTATCTCATTGGATCCATGTTTTGGGATTTTCGTCTAGACAAGTTTTTCCCACGCACATTTGGCCTCAATTACTACGAAACACAACCACATCCTCTTGAATGTAAACAGTCCGTGTTGGATGTCAGCTGTGATGCCCGCGTATTGACCTTTTTTAAAGCACATATGCGTATAAGAAAACTGACACATCTTGATTCCCATGGCTGGTTTTGTCTTTGCTTTTCTGGCTGTAAAATTATAGTCAATATTTACATGCAATGTGTGAATAAATTTTACAGTTTGCTGACCATTGGTGACCACTGACCACGCATGTGTGTGCTGATTTGCTCTAGAAACACAATGTTCCAGTTTGTTTATAAGACCAGCCGTAAGTGGTTACAAAGACATGAAATTTTTGTCAATTTGTGACAAGTTTTAACCAACAAACATCTACAATTAACTGCCATAATGACATCAGTGTGATAAACATGATAAAGAGTGAAAAACATGTACAATATAACGTGATAAGAAACACACTTAAATGGAAAAATGTGCTTTATATGTTAAAATTACCGGTACTTATTTTATGAATGTTCATGAATATCAAAGCAAGTTCCTTTCGTGCTTTGGAATTTGAATTGGCCATGTATTTTTATAGACAATGTAACTAAGTAATGAATAAATGACAGTAAATATAAGTCACAATATCTCAAACCAGATACAATAGATAGTTTCACAATATTAGTAGACAGTGTAAAGTAGCAGTACGTTTAAAAAATGGCCCAGTGTCCTAAAAAAGAGGTTATTTTATTCTGGTTTAGTCGTGCCATTTTTCACTCACATGAATTGTTAAATAGTTGAATCTATGCACGCCTAGATATTATGTTTATCTCTGGTAAGCTCACAGGATCTCATACCAAACATATCCTGTATGCCCTGTAAGATAATAGCATGTGGGTGAAGCTAAGACTGTGCCTTATAGCGGCACTCCAACCACTGGTGGAGGCTTTATTGGGTTATCAGCAAACCAGGCACCACTCCAGTCAGGAATCAGGCCTAAACCTCCAGTGACCTGCCTCACCTTATGATAACCCATACCACTACTCTTATGTGACAATTGCTATGTGCTTTTCTGCAGTTTCCTGTAGAAGTCAGCAAGCTATCAAGGGCAGGTTCCAGCTTGTGGCCAGTGCCTGGTAAAATCACACACAAACGCTGTGCACATTTTGAGCTGGAAAGATATATTGTAATATTTCTCTAAGTTCAGCATGTTTCAGACTAGCGTGTCAGTTCATAAAATTTGTGAAATACACTAACCTCCGTCAGAACTGATTATTTTTCCAATTGTTGGTTTTTCATAGATATATCACACCCCTAACCATATGAGATCTAGCAATAGCACTCCTATATATATCAGGAGTACATAATAGGATAATCCTATTATGTACTCCTATATATATCCTAGTCTAGGTAAGCCATATACTTGTAAGTGCATTAATTGTAGTGTACAGATTGTACCCTAACCCTTACGCTAACCTCACATTACTACTACTAGTACTAGTAAACTTGGGCCATTCCCTCGCATTTCTTGGCAAGAAAAGCCCCCAAAGCAGCTGTGATAGAAAGCTCACAGATATTTTATACATGACTACCTCGTGCAATAATATATACATGTGCAAAAAATTTGGAGTAGCCTAATTCATCCAGCACACAAACAGAACAACCACTAACTAGTGCAATCCTATACAAACACACAAACGCACAATCGTTATTAAGAAATTGTAAAATTCTTCTGTTTAAACAGAGAAACCCATGATTTGTAAGACATTATTTTTTAATTTCACAACCCTTTTGGTATAACTTCCAGATAGCATTTCCTTGGTACATTTTAACCCAACAAGTGCCGCGGAGCGACAGCGCTCATCTAACGTCTACTGCGGTGACTCTGTGGTGGAGTGGTGGGATTCTAGTAAACCCTGTTAGTCCCAAATGTGTTCACATACACGCCGAAACAGTGCCACGAGATGGCGCGTACGTTTAAGTGTCTTCAGATTAAAGATGGAAGCTCCCATCGTACGTAGTAGCAAAAACTATTTGCAA
>NW_014577121.1:225437-239614 GCF_000485595.1 Priapulus caudatus | reverse complement strand
GAGAGGGTCTATGTCCTCTAGGGTACTGCCGGAACGTACCCTGGGTACGGTCCGGTGTACCGGAACATACCCTGGTAGTGGTACTATCTAATATGCCGGACCGTACCTCGCCTACTCCACTAACGAGTCTAGGGAGTCGCCTACGCCACTCCCTAACCCTAACCCTAACCATAGCTGATAGGGTCTATGTCCCCCAGGGTACTGCCGGAACGTACCCTGGGTACGGTCCGGTGTACCCTGGTAGCTATCTGATATGGTTAGGGTTAGGGTTAGGGAGTAGGCGTAGGCGACTCCCTAGACTCGTTAGTGGAGTAGGCGAGGTACGGTCCGGCATATTAGATAGTACCACTACCAGGGTACGTTCTGGTATACCGGACCGTACCCAGGGTACGTTCCGGCAGTACCCTGGGGGACATAGACCCTCTCAGCCCAACTGTGTAAAACTCGCAAAAACTTGTGCGCAGTGCGATATGAGGGCCGCGAGATTTTGCCTTGTAGGAGTGTTCCTATGAAAGTAATTATTAGGCGATATATATACTATAATTACTATAGTACGTACAAATTGAAACGTTGGGAGTAATTATAATTCGTATTCATTTAGTTACTATATAGTATAATCAGTATAGTCTATAGATCACTTTATCCCCTGTCCTCAATGATTATGGACTCTGACGCGATACGAGATCACCATATTAATATTATAACTGCCTTAGTGCCTGTACACATCAACGTGACGAATCGACAAGGATATATTATTATTACCTGCTGGTCCTGTTTCTTGCTGTGAACAAGCAACTAAGCTCTGTTTCATTGTCAGAATGAAGCACACGAGGATAACCCGTGCACACATCCAATGCAAATGATGCGAATGAATGACATTCCACACACGGCTAGCCGACAGGTAGTCATCACGTAACACCGAAATGATGCTAGTTGTTATTTTCCGAGCAGGTATTACTGTAAGCGATCCATTACATGTCCGAGCTCCCATGATTGTAACTTTTCGTTTCCTAATCCTATCCCGTCACGCCAGCAATGACAAATAAGCGTGGGCACGGGCAGTATTAGCGTAGACGTCCATCACCCTGTCCCTGTCGTAAACCTATGTTCACTTTAGCGAGTGTTTGGTTCAGTGCGGCGAGACCATGTTCCGTCTTGACTCTTGGGGTGACTCAGCTGTATCCTAAGGCTAACTTTGCTCGGGCATGACGGTAGCCGGGAGTTTTCGGGATTTATCATAGATACTGCACGCGATCTCACACGGAGTTTCTAAAAGTAAAACCATAGATACAGAACAGAGATATAAATCTATGCAAAACGCGAGACACAACACTCATGCAAGCCCGCTGCGATGATTGCGTTCGTCTAGACGGGCACCAGTGATCACACTAGCTTTGCACTATCTAATAAATATTATTTCGTAAGTTCGCAACAGCTAACAGGTTGCAGACTAGAAACTAATCTTCGTGACGTCATGACAAACTTGAAATGTAGTCTTTTGGCCACCCTGGTGGTGATAGGTGTCATAGGTACGCGGGTATAGTGTGTGTAGTCACCGTAGTGTATTATCTGTATATATATAATATAGTACATAGATATCTCCTAGTACCAGGGTAAATAATCTTAAAGCGGGAGAGTAATAATCTCATTGGGATTATTTACCCCTACCCAAACTCTTATTTGTTGGGGGGGGGGTCTGATTATGTACACAGATCTATAGAAATAATTATATCACACTGGATATAGGACCCTATATAGCGCATATATAGATATGCTACTAGATTTATCAATTAATTAAGTTGTGTTAGTTGTTAAGGAAGCTATATATATATATATATATATATATATGCGTGCGTGCGTGCGTGCGTGCGTGCGCGTGTGAGTGTTTTTTTTCAGAATACAGACATTTTGTGCTAAAAATATCATCAGGTGTGTTTTCCAGAAGCTAGGTGAGTTATCGATATATTGTTTCATTTGATCTGAATAGCGGTTTATCCCCAAACGGGCACTATTCGGTGATCACGAAAAAGTTATATCAATTCCCATGTGCCGACCCTTGCTGCATGCTCCAACTAGTCTTTCCGAACCTTTGATGTTGTCGTTGATGTTTTAGAGAGTCAGATTTTTGTTCGAGTAAGCCGAGTATGTGCCATAAGAAATATTATTCTGAGTAAATTAAGTTTACTTATTTATATACTTCTCTCTGAGCAAAGATATTACCTAGATTGAAATTGAAAAGGTATAGGAAGAGGACGAAGATGAGAAGGTGCTAGGAGGGGAGGAGCAGATCGCGAACGAAGACCATATCAGGGAGCGGGGAGGATTAAGCGGGGAGGATGATGATGATGATGATGATGAGGAGGAGGAGGAGGATGAGGAGGAGGAGGAGAGTAGGAGGAGGAGGAGGAGAAGAGGGAAGAGGAGGAGGAGGAAGAGAAAGAGCGAAATAAAGAGGAGGGGCGGACTATTTACGTATAGCTTATATTTGTTTAGTTGTCCCCATTTCTTTATATTCGCTGTGCTCCCGTATATATAATATATACGTAAATAGTATGCCCACTATACGGAAACATGTATTCTGTTAAATTTGTATTTAAATTAGAGAGGTCTTATTCCCGAGTAGTTTAGTGTTAGAAATTCTATCGCGTCGGCTCATGATCTTTTTGATTATTTACTCTGGTTCCAGCTCTCTCTATTTCGCAGTCTCTATTTTGTAAATATATAGGCCTATAACATCGAGAAAATAATGTTGCTCTTCGCAGCACAGGACCACATTCGGCTTTTCTTTAATGTCGGAAAGAAGGGCCCATTTTTATTAGTAAAGATGGTTTAATTTAGTCTATAGCTTTTTCGCTCCCTATATCTTGAGCATATCATTTCAAAAAACTGATATATTGCTGTTAGCATCTTAATAGTATGCACGCAGAGATCTGGCGTAAAAATCATTGCATGGTTTGTTATAGAGAGGTAAAGTAGACTGGGTAGCTATAAGACATTAGTACAGTGTATTGTCATTTTTTTCGACGCCGTCATTTTATTCAATACCATTTGGCATCATGCACTACTATTCATGCGCGACACTATAGCGCCTACTAAAGGCTTAGAAATCTGTACATCATTTTATTTAGCTTTTATTGGAATCGGGACGTCGGGGAGCTATGTCACCATAGTATTACTAAAGAAAGCTGTAACGATTAAACCTTTTCGCATTACGTACATTTAGAGTTAGGACTCTCTATGTTGAGGCCTAAAAAAGACGTTTGTTTCCGCTAACCCGACCGAGTCCATTTTAAACCACAGTGTCGAAACTTTTTATTGTGATCAGCAAACAAAACAAAAAATTTTAATTAAAAAAACTTTTTTTTTAATTTACAAAAATTGATAACAGAAGTTTTGCCTGCCTACCGTGTCCACTTTTTTTCAGCCCGTTAGCGGAAACAAACATATTTTTGTTTGTTGCCTGAACGTGTGATTTTTAGAAAATAGTTTTGCACTTCGCAGATATTATATACGCGCGCATATAACTGACGCTATAATCAGCGCCACTTTGCAGAAAAGTCAAGCAAATTAAGCAGTTACAATTATTAACATGAGATACACACGGCGCAATATATGATCTTAGCCCTACAGGTGCCGTCCCTTCGCTCCCGCTAAAGAAACCTTGAGGTTCGTGTAGCGGGTGTCGAGATAATGATAATAAGAGCTCTTGGATGCTAGTCATGCGCGATACTAGCGCCGCTCAACGGTGAAGAAATGCATACGTAATTTTATTCGGTTTTGAGGTGAATCCAGGATGTCGGGTAGCTATAGCTAGGGCACCATGCATAGTATTAGGAAAGACAGGCATATAGGGGTCGTACTTTTCTATTAACCTACTACAGAGTCTGCACTCTCTAGTTTGAACATGTAGGAAAATAATATTGTTTTAAATTTTATATTAAAGTTTAATAATACTAATAATAAGTTGATTAGTTATAATAATTAATAATAATATTAATTAATAATAAAGTTTAATATTATTTTATATTTATACTAGCCTGCGGGTACCCGCATGCGCTGGGGTAAATCGTGTCCCATCTATTCAGTTACTACTAATAATGGGACACGAATAGGCGAACCATTTGGGTAAAAATCGCACCCAATACATTGCACACAATATCAATATTTTTAGAAACAGTCTAATAAGATACATAAGATTGGTGCCCCGCGCGAAAAAAAAAAACTGTTACGTATGACCATTTTATATGACAGCAGCAACCCAAATTAGCAACCCTGGACATAATAACTAATATAGGTTCTCGTAAAATAGACAAGAAGTTATTATTAGGGTATGGAACAGCATGTTACGACATGGGTTGGATCTTTTCATTTCAAAGCCTTCTGATAAACATATGTTTTTCGTGTTACTTCCTCTGGTGGAGGAAGTATGGTAGAGATTTCCTGGCGTATACGAACTCTTGATCTCCCCAGCCGTCGAGCTAACATGTGAGCATTCGTACCGACGAAATAGAAACAGAATTCCATATATAGTTATAGATTAGCAGACAGGCCAGCGAGTGGCGGGTCTGTCCACTGGATATTTGTCTAGTGATGGCTTCGGCGCGGCAAACCGATGCCACATTAGAAATTAAGAAATTTTTGTAATTGAACCAGCAAAATGCATAGCTTTGGGAACTGGTACAATAGTGCATTCTGAGATCGATAGCATCTGGAACTGAAACTCTGGAAACTCAGAGTGATAGTACCTGCTCAATCTGCCGTCCTGGCGTTATGCTCGGTGTTTTAGTATTGATTTCGCGTTTTCGGATTTCACAATATAAGCCAGCTGATGCAGATCGATGGGGGGTGAGGGCGAGGAATCTAGTCATAGGTTTTTCTGTCTGTGGCAGCACTGGTTGCAGTGAGTCTGAATTGTGTGAAGGGATTGACGAATTAACGGGTTTCACGGATTTTTTCGGATGAGTTTTCACGGTTTGACAGGTTTTTTTCCATCTTTAGGAGCACTCCCGGCCGTTAACAGATGGCGGCCTGTGAAAATTGCATCCAGATCGCTGGGCGGTTTTGGCCGCCTATAGGAAATATCCATACATACATACATACATAGCATAACATACGATAAACATACATACAGTACATAGCATAAGCTAGCATACATACGCATACATGACATACATACATACGATTTACATACCATACATACATTAGATACATACTACATACATACATACGATACATACATACATACATCACATGACATACAAACATACATAGCATAGCATACATACATAACATACATACATACATACATTACATACATACATAAGCATAGCCCATACATACATAACATACATATCATTAGCATACCATAAGCATACATACATAACATTACATACATACATACATACATACATACATACATACATATCATACATACATACATACATACATACATACATACATACATACAGTACATAGCATACATTACATACATAATACATACATACATAGCATACATACATTACAATACATACGATACATACATACATACAGTACATACATACAGTACATAGCATACTACATAGCATACGATACATACATACATACATACCATACATACATACATACATTTACATACATACATACATAACATACATACATACCAAGCATACAGTAGCATACATGACATACATACATACATAGCATAGAACATAGCATACATATCATAACAATACATACATACCATACATACATACGATACATACATACATAACATACCATTACATACATACATACATACATACATACATACATACATACTACATACGACTACATACAGTACAACATAGCATACATACATACATACAGTACATACATACTACATACTACATTAACATAACATACATAGCATACATACATTACATACATACATACATACATACATACGAACTCAAATATATATTAGATAATCATATGTGTAATGTGCGCCTAGTGGTTTGTAAGAAATTGATTCATTGAAGTGTGTGCGCGCGCACGTGTGTGTGTGTGTGTGGGAGGGGCGTGTGTGTGCGTGCGTGTGTGTGTGTGTGTGTGTATGTATGTGTGTGTGTGTGTGTGTGTGTGTGTGCGTGTGCGTGCATACATACATACATACATACATACATACATACATACATACATACATACATACATACGAACTCAAATATATATAAGATAATCATATGTGTAATGTGCGCCTAGTGGTTTGTAAGAAATTGATTCATTGAAGTGTGTGCGCGCGCACGTGTGTGTGTGTGTGTGTGGGAGGGGCGTGTGTGTGTGTGCGTGTGTTTGTGTGTGTGTGTGTATGTATGTGTGTGTGTGTGCGCGTGCATGCGTGCGAATTTGGCAGTAATAACAGGGTTTACATACATGAATTAAATACAGCTGGAGAACCGAATAAAATTAAACGTTCCGCCAATATTCATCTTCTCATAAAATGTCTTTGATTGTGTAACACTTGCAGGGAGATATTGTTATTACTTTCGCTAGCTGTGTAGCAGTAGTTGTATTGTATTACTTTTTTTATTAACCAATTGACAGTTACTAACTGTATATTGTAACCTGTAAAAAAATAATGGTAAATGTATATTGCAAGCACACGTATTAACGTAAACTATGATACACGTGTAAACTTAACAAAATTGTAGTGAATGTAATGCGTGCGTATGCGTATGCTGAAGAGGTATTTCTATGTTTATGCATGTTATATAGTAACCATGAACATATCTGTACAATGTATAGGTGTTATATAAATTGTAAAGTAAAGATATTGTACATTTTCGTGATGTTACAGTTATTAAATAATGTGGGAATCGCCTCGGCGGAGCGATAACAATCTCGTTGACCCTATTACTAGTTCGTTCTCCTATCGACCCACTGCATTTTCGATCCAGATTTGAGCTCGCCGGGTGAATAGCAGGCCCGTGATCATGTGCATCGTAACTTGCGATCGAGGAATTAATGATATCAAGAGCGTATTAAGAATTCTTAATATGCTCTTGAGGATGTTTTGATGTTGATATCATAACAGCAGTCACACCAGTAGAATTCTACACATGTGGAGGTCATAAGTAAAGATTCACGATGCCAGAATTCATAACAGCAGCAGTAATCGTAGTAGTAGCATCGGCAGCATCGTCGTTGATAACAGCTCAGCGTTAATCTATGAGGTTGTATCACTGTTTGTCCTGAGACCCGAATCCTAATACTATTGATCAAAATTTAAGCGTGTTATTCAGCAGCGGCCGTGATCGACAACGGCAACGTATCAACCAATCACTCCTCACTGATTAAGTACGTATGCCATTAAGTCCAATAAATAATATAAACGCGTGAATAAATAGCTGGTCGCATAAATTAATGTAGGAGTTTTAATTCTTGTTGGCAACATCGTTAATGCAGGCTCCCGACTGCTTTTTTTTAATTTGACAAGGATAATGTTCTCGGTGGCGCATGTGGACTCGTGAACAGCTTAATGCTAAGCAAGAAGGAAAGATTTCGAAAAAAACCTAATCTCGAAAAAAAATGTTAAGACAATTAACAATTAGAAAGATAAGAAAATTTAGCATTAATTCGATTGCAGAAACGAAAAAGAAGAGAAGTATTATGGCACATGTCAAATCACAAAACATAATAATATTATTTCGACGAACAGCATTCGATTTATTGTATAATTTCTTTAAATTACGATTGTTAAGAGTCAGGCTAAAGACGGGTTCCTCTTCCAAATCCAAGTGGCGGATGGACTGGCGGTGGTGTTGACGAAACACGCCGAAGCTGGAACTCGCCTCCACGGTATTGCGCGTGGCAGTGCGCTAGTACTTGGCTTTGCAGTACGTTGTCGTGGTACATCCGGTTCGACACGCCTCGACCTCTTCCTCGGAGCTGCTTCCACGGCGGCGGCAGCGAGATTTCCAAGAGGATATCGCCAGTACTCTGTAGCGCATCGGGTATCCACTTTAAAGAGAAGACGCTCTCTCGGGTCTCCAGTGGCTACATTCCGTTGTGCCAATTGGACAACCATGGGGTGATCGTTGGCCGACGCAGGGACGTGTTCTCCTCGGCCCCCGTTTCTTTCGGTGTGGGTTGACCGGACATATGTTGGTGATTAGGGATGGATGGTGGTTTCTAAGATATAGGCTTAGGATGTCGTCGGATGTTAGACACAAGCATATTAATGTCAACGCGTGGTGCGGTTTACGGTGAAGTGCGTAGAAATGATGACACTTACAAATACACAAGAGAAGTCGAGAGGAGACAGTGCCACAAAGAAACATATTTAATAAAGAATTAGCTTACTCGTGATAGTACAACAACAATTACAGTGCAATAGAACAAGTGATCTTACAACAAAGTGCGAAGAACTTCAAAGTTAAGATTAACATAAGAAACGTTAAGTACAAAAGGTATCAATTAAACCCTGAGACGAAAGCAAAAAGAAGAACTTACGTGCATAGCTGAACAAGTCTGTTTCGAAAGACACTAAAATACCAACTCTCTGCCAGGCGCGGTGCGTTCGCTTTTATATCACTTGCTTAGTTAGCCATCCCGAATCCACGCCCACAGAGACCACTAGCTCTCTCCTTGGCCAATCGGACCGGCCGGACAGAAAGTAGCAGAGTTCCCGTTTTAGAACTAAGCAATAAAGTCTAAATAAACGTTTCGGTTACATCAGTAATTATCCTCCGCACGAAGTGTAGCGGAGGATATTGTTTTTGGCTCGTTTGTATGTGTGTGTGTGTGTGTGTGTGTGTGTGTGTGTGTGTGTGTGTGTGTGTGTGTGTGTGTGTGTGTGTGTGTGTGTGTCTGTCTGTCCGCTCGATATCTTTACAACCATAAGAGGTAGAAACCTCAAACTTGGTCCACAGGTGCATCTTATGGGGCGGTAGATTCCTATTGATTCTGAGTGGCCTTGACCCAATGTCAAGGTCACAGGGTCATTGAGTATATTTCCAACGCTGGGTGATAGCAGAAGGACCGTACCATTGTTAACGCGGGCGGGGGTTCGATGCGGTATTTTCAGGCGTGTTGTGCGTGTCAGTGTGTTCTGATATAGATTTATTTCACTGCGTTGTAGAATAGCGTTCTGATATCACAAGTGTAGTGATCGTGTGTGCGAAGGATTCGCACTCCCCGAGTGCGCCGAGTCCGTTTCTAGTTAATATTGCTACTGTTATCGCAAGCGTTTGCGGCGCGGTCGGACCTCGCAGACTCGTGGCGTTTCACACCTCGGCTTGTCCGGTTTCGGGCCAGCGAGGCTGGTGGCAGCAATCAATCTCCCGAGGAATACAAAGGCAAGCCTCACACCCTGTGAGCCGCACACATTTGTGAAGGCGTGCTTGCTTACCCCTTGTTGCCACATACACATCCAGCAACAACCCCATATGTGTTAGTAAACCGCAACGTAAGATTCTGGCTCCACACAGCTCGTGAAAATCTGTTGACGTTGCTAGAACTCTGTCATTGCATAAATAAACTGCTGGTAACATAATTTACGCAGGAAATTGAAGTCTTGTAAACTGCATGTTTATACATTTTCGGCTATCCAATCGGACGATGCCAACATCGTTAATGCGGACTCCAGGCTTCTCTTTCAAAAATTTGACAATAACATGTTCCCGGTGGTGAATGTGGACTCATGATACAACTGAAAGACAAAGCAAGAAAGATAGATTTCGAAAGAAATGTTAAGAATGAAAGACAAATAACAATTATAAATAATTGAAATATTCGATGAATGAATTGATTATTCGAGTACAGTGGTACATGTCAAATAAGAACCAATAATAACGATTTAAACAAACAATTCTGAGTTCTATTTTTTACACTTTGTCAAAACTTTAAACTGGAATTATAAATTAAAAAAACTATGCAGAGATTTCCCCTAACCATTTTAAATGCATATTCATCACAAAATATAACTCCTCTGGTGAGATATTGCGCATGCGCTAACACACTAACGTAGGCAGATTGTGTACTGGCTGGTATACGCAGCCGGGAACTTACATGCAAGGTCTTCCTCCTATTTTTTTAAATGATGTCTACTGATGGAATGTTATCATAGAAATTTATGCTAGGATAATTCCTCTTTATTTTAAATTCATAATCTTTACAACATAAGATTTCTCTTGGGAGATATTGCGCATGAGCGCACACCGTTTTAGGCGTGCAGTGCCGTCTGAGGCAAACTTCATAATATAGCTGGCTGAGGGGGAGAGGAGATGGGAGACTGAAGAAAGGCGGCAGGGGAGATAGCTGGGTACGGTAGAAGAAGAAGGAGGCTGAGCGAGCGACAGGGGAGGCAAGGGGAAGGACGCGAGGGCATAAAGTATATGTTTTATACCCTACATGCTATAGCGCTCTCCTAATTATAAACACAGGTCCACTGATGAAAGCTTATTAGGGAAATCTACGTGGAGCTACCCCCTAACCATTTTAAATGCATATTCATCACAAAATATAACTCTTATGGTGAGATATTGCGCATGCGCTAACAGACTAACTTAGCTAGATTGTGTACTGGCTGTTATACGCAGCGGTGACCTTACATGCAAGGTCTTCTTCTTATTTCTTCAATAATGTCTACTGATGGAATGTTATCATATAAACCTGTGCTAGGATAACTCCTCTTTATTTTAAATGCATAATCTTTGCAAAATACGATTTCTCACGGGAGATATTGCGCATGCGCGCGCACCGTGTTAGGCGTGCAGTGCTGTCTGAGGCAAACTTCATAATATAGCTTGCTGAGGGGGAGAGAGGATGGGAGATTGAGCAAAGGCGGCAGGGAAGATAGCTGGGGGCGGTAGAAGAAGACGGAGGCTGAGCGAGGGACAGCGGAGGCAAGGGGAAGGACGCGATGGCATAAAGTAGGTGTTTTGTACCCTACATGCTAGGGCGCTCTCCTAATTATAAACACAGGTCTACTGATAAAAGCTAATTAGGGAAATCTATATGGAGCTACCACCTAACCATTTTAAATGCATATTCATCACAAAATATAACTGTTCTGGTGAGATATTGCGCATGCGCTAACAGACTAACTCAGCTAGATTGTGTACTGGCTGGTATACGCAGCGGGGACCTTACATGCAAGGTCTTTCTCTTATTTCTTAAATGATGTCTACTGATGGAATGTTATCATATAAACCTATGCTAGGATAACTCCTCTTCATTTTAAATGTATAATCTTTGCAAAACACGATTGCTCTCGGGAGATATTGCGCATGCGCGCGCACCGTGTTAGGCGTGCAGTGCCGCCTGAGCCAAACTTCATAATATAGCTTGCTGAATAAGAGAGGAGATGAGAGACTGAGGAAAGGCGGCAATGAAGATAGCTGGGGGCCGTAGAAGAAAAAGGAGACTGAGCGAGGGACAGGGGAGGCAAGGGGAAAGACGCGAGGGCATAAAGTATATGTTTTATACCTTACATGCTATGGCGCTCTCCTAATTATAAACACAGGTCTACTGATAAAAGTTTATTAGGGAAATCTATGCTGAGATACTCCCTAACTATTTCAAATGCATATTGATGACAAAATATCCCTTCTCTGGTGAGATATTGCGCAGGCGCTAACACACTAACGTAACCAGATTGTGTACTGGCTGGTATACGAAGCGATACCTTACATGCAAGATCATCCTCTTATTTCTCAAATGATGTCTACTGATAGAATGTTATTATATAAATCTATAGTAGAATAACTCCTCTTCATTGTAAATGCATAATCTTTGCAAAATACGATTGCTCTCGGGAGATATTGCGCATGCGCGCGCACCGTGTTAGGCGTGCAGTGCCGTCTGAGGCAAACTTCATAATATAGCTTGCTGAAGGGAAGAGGGGATGGGAGACTAAGGAAACGCGGCAGGGGAGATAGCTGGGGACGGTAGAAGAAGAAGGAGGCTGAGCGAATGACAGGGGAGGCAAGAGGAAGGACGCAAGCGCATAAAGTAGATGTTTTGTAACCTACATGTTAGGGCGCTCACCTAATTATGAACACAGGTCTACTGATAACAGTTTATTAGGGAAATCTATGCTGAGATACCCCCTAACCATTTTAAATGCATATTGATCACAAAATATCACTCATCTGGTGAGATATTGCGCATGCGCTAACACACTAACGTAGCCACATTGTGTACTGGCTGGTATACAAAGCGGTACCTTACATGCAAGATCATCCTCTTATTTCTTAAATGATGTCTACTGATAGAATGTTATCATATAAATCTATGGTAGGATAACTCCTCTTCATTTTAAATGTATAATCTTTGCAAAATACGATTGCTCTCGGGAGATATTGCGCATGCGCGCGCACCGTGTTAGGCGTGCAGTGCCGTCTAAGTCAACCTTCATAATATAGCTTGCTGAGGGGGCGAGGGGATGGGAGACTGAGAAAATGCGGCAGGGAAGATAGCTGGGGGCGGTAGAAGAAGGAGGCTGAGCGAGAGACAGGGGAGGCAAGGGAAGGACGCGAGGGCATAAAGTAGGTGTTTTGTACTCTTCATGCTAGGGCGCTCAGCTAATTATAAACACAGGTCAACTGATAAAAGTTTATTAGGAAAATCTATGCTGAGATATCCCCTAACCATTTTAAATGTATATTCATAACAAAATATAACTCCTCTGGTAAGATATTGCGCGTGCGCTAACACACTAACTTGGCCAGATCGTGTACTGGCTGGTATATGCAGCGGGGACCTAACATGCAACGTCTTGCTCCGATATCTTAAATGATGTCTAATGATGGAATGTTATCATATAAATCTATGCTAGGATAACTCCTCTTTATTTTAAATGCATAATCTTTGCAATATACGATTTCTCTCGGGAGATATTGCGCATGCGCGCACCGTGTTAGGCATGCAGTGCCGTCTGAGGCAAACTTCATAATATAGCTTGCTGAGGGGGAGAGGGGATTGGAGACTGAGGAAAGGCGGCAGGAGAGATAGCTGGGGCGGTAGAAAAAGAAGGAGGCTGACTGAAGGACAGGGGAGGCAAGAGGAAGGACGCGAGCGCATAAAGTAGGTGTTTTGTAACCTACATGCTAGGGCGCTCACCTAATTATAAACACAGGTCTACTGATAAAAGTTTTTTAGGGAAATCTATGCTGAGATACCTCCTAACCATTTTAAATGCATATTGATCGCAAAATAATACTCATCTGGTGATATATTGCGCATGCGCTAACACACTAACGTAGCCAGATTGTGTACTGGCTGGTATACGCAGCCGTGACCTTACATGCAATGTCGTTCTTCTATTTCTTAATTAATGTCTACCGATAGAATGTTTATCATATAAATCTCTGCTAGGATAACTCCTCTTCATTTTAAATGCATAATCTTTGCAAA
The DNA here is from genome assembly GCF_000485595.1 of Priapulus caudatus. Taxonomy (NCBI): domain Eukaryota; kingdom Metazoa; phylum Priapulida; class Priapulimorpha; order Priapulimorphida; family Priapulidae; genus Priapulus; species Priapulus caudatus. Next base: position 226,222 of record NW_014577121.1, on the reverse strand, counting down.
ACACGATTGCTCTCGGGAAATATTGCGCATGCGCGCGCACCGTGTTAGGCGTGCAGTGCCGCCTGAGGCAAACTTCATAATATAGCTTGCTGAAGAAGAGAGGGGATGGGAGACTGAGGAAAGGCGGCAATGAAGATAGCTGGGGCGGTAGAAGAAGAAGGAGACTGAGCGAGGGTCAGGGGAGGCAAGGGGAAAGACGCGAGGGCATAAAGTATATGTTTTATACCCTATATGCTAGGGCGCTCTCCTAATTATAAACACAGGTCTACTGATAAAAGTTTATTAGGGAAATCTATGCTGAGATATTCCCTAACTATGTTAAATACATATTGATGACAAAATATCACTCCTCTGGTGAGATATTATGCATGCGCTAACACACTAACGTAGCCAGATTGGGTATAGGCTGGTATACGGAGCGGTACCTTACATGCTAGATCATCCTCTTATTTCTTAAATGATGTCTACTGATGGAATGTTATCATATAAATCTATGGTAGGATAACTCCTCTTCATTGTAAATGCATAATCTTTGCAAAATACGATTACATGCAAGATCATCTTCTTATTTATTAAATGATGTCTACTGATGGAATGTTATCATATAAATCTATGGTAGGATAACTCCTCTTCATTGTAAATGCATAATCTTTGCAAAATACGATTACATGCAAGATCATCCTCTTATTTCTAAAATGATGTCTACTGATGGAATGTTATCATATAAATGTCTTCTAGGATAACTCCTCTTCATAATCTTTGCAAAAGACGATTTCTCTCGGGAG
>NW_014577121.1:223017-225139 GCF_000485595.1 Priapulus caudatus | reverse complement strand
GCGAAGGCATAAGTTTTATACCCTACATGCTAGGGCGCTCTCCTAATTATAAACAGAGGTCTACTGATAAAAGTTTATTAGGGAAATCTATGCGGATTTACCCCCTAACCATTTTAAATGCATATTCATCACAAAATATAACTCCTCTGGTGAGATATTGCGCATGCGCTAACACACTAACGTAGCCAGATTGTGTACTGGCTGGTATATGCAGCCGTGACCTTACATGCAATGTCGTCCTTCATTTCTTAATTAATGTCTGCCGATGGAATGTTATTATATAAATTTATGCTAGGATAACTCCTCTTTATCTTAAATGTATAATCTTTGAAAAACACGATTGCTCTCGGGAGATATTGCGCATGCGCGCGCACCGTGTTAGGCGAGCAGTGCCGCCTGAGCCAAACTTTATAATATAGCTTGCTGAAGAGAAGAGGAGATGAGAGATTAAGGAAAGGCGGCAATGAAGATAGCTGGGGACGGTAGAAGAAGAAGAAGAGTGAGCGAAGGACAGGGGAGGCAAGGGGAAAGACGCGAGGGCATAAAGTATATGTTTCATACCCTACATGCTAGGGCGCTCACCTAATTATAAACACAGGTTTACTGATAAACGTTTATTAGGGAAATCTATGCGGAGTTACTCCCTAACTATGTTAAATGCATATTGATGACAAAATATCACTCCTCTGGTGAGATATTATGCATGCGCTAACACACTAACGTAGCCAGATTGTGTAGGCTGGTATACGGAGCGGTACCTTACATGCAATGTCGTCCTTCTATTTCTTAATTAATGTCTGCCGATGGAATGTTATTATATTAATTTATGCTAGGATAACTCCTCTTCATTTTAAATGTATAATCTTTGCAAAACACGATTGCTCTCGGGAGATATTGCGCATGCGCGCGCACCATGTTAGGCGTGCAGTGCCGCCTGAGCCAAAATTCATAATATAGCTTGCTGAAGAGAAGAGTAGATGAGAGACTGAGGAAAGGCGGCAATGAAGATAGCTGGGGGCGGTAGAAGAAGAAGGAGACTGAGCGAAGGACAGGGGAGGCAAGGGGAAAGACGCGAGGGCATAAAGTATATGTTTTATACCCTACATGCTAGGGCGCTCTCCTAATTATAAACACAGGTCTACTGATAAAAGTTTATTATGGAAATCTATGCTGAGATACTCCCTAACTATTTCAAATGCATATTGATGACAAAATATCACTCCTCTGGTGAGATATTGCGCACGCGCTAACACACTAACGTAGCCAGATTGTGTACTGGCTGGTATACGAAGCGATACCTTACATGCAAGATCATCCTCTTATTTCTTAAATGATGTCCTCTGATAGAATGTTATTATATAAATCTATGGTAGGATAACTCCTCCTCATTGTAAATGCATAATTTTTGCAAAATACGATTGCTCTCGGGAGATATTGCACATGCGCGCGCACCGTGTTAGGCGTGCAGTGCCGTCTGAGGCAAACTTCATAATATAGCTTGCTGAGGGGAAGAGGGGATTGGAGACTGAGAAAAGGCGGCAGGGGAAATAGCTGGGGCGGTAGAAGAAGAAGGAGGCTGACCGAAGGACAGGGGAGGCAAGAGGAAGGACGCGAGCGCATAAAGTAGATGTTTTGTAACCTACATGCTAGGGCGCTCACCTAATTATAAACACAGGTCTACTGATAAAAGTTTATTAGAGAAATCTATGCTGAGATATCTCATAACCATTTTAAATGTATATTCATCACAAAATATAACTCTTCTGGTAAGATATTGCGCATGCGCTAACACACTAACTTAGCCAGATTGTCTACTGGCTGGTATACGAAGCGGGGACTTTACATGCAAGATCTTCCTCTTATTTCTTAAATAATGTCAACTGATGGAATGTTATTATATACATCGATGCCAGGATAACTCCTCTTCATTTTAAATGCATAATCTTTGCAAAATACGATTTCTCACGGGAGATATTGCGCATGAGCGCACACCGTTTTAGGGGTGCAGTGCCGTCTGAGGCAAACTTCATAATATAGCTTGCTGAGGGGAAGAGGGGATGGGAGACTAAGCAAAGGCGGCAGGGGAGATAGCTGGGGGCTGTAGAAGAAGAAGGAGGCTGAG
>NW_014577121.1:200929-222728 GCF_000485595.1 Priapulus caudatus | reverse complement strand
GATAACTCCTCTTCATTTTAAATGCATAATCTTTGCAAAATACGATTTCTCACGGGAGATATTGCGCATGCGCTAACACATTAACGTAGCCAGATTGTGTACTGGCTGGTATACGAAGCGATACCTTACATGCAAGATCATCCTCTTATTTCTTAAATGATGTCTACTGATGGAATGTTATTATATAAATCTATGGTAGAATAACTCCTCTTCATTTTAAATGCATAATCTTTGCAAAATACGATTTCTCACGGGAGATATTGCGCATGCGCTAACACATTAACGTAGCCAGATTGTGTACTGGCTGGTATAAGAAGCGATACCTTACATGCAAGATCATCCTCTTATTTCTTAAATGATGTCTACTGATGGAATGTTATTATATAAATCTATGGTAGAATAACTCCTCTTCATTTTAAATGCATAATCTTTGCAAAATACGATTTCTCACGGGAGATATTTGGCATGCGCTAACACATTAGCGTAGCCAGATTGTGTACTGGCTGGTATACGAAGCGATACCTTACATGCAAGATCATCCTCTTATTTCTTAAATGATGTCTACTGATGGAATGTTATTATATAAATCTATGGTAGAATAACTCCTCTTCATTGTAAATGCATAATCTTTGCAAAATACAATTGCTCTCGAGAGATATTGCGCATGCGCGCACACCGTGTTAGGCGTGCAGTGCCGTCTGAGGCAAATTTCATAATATAGCTTGCTGAGGGGAAGAGGGGATGGGAGACTAAGGAAAGGCGGCAGGGGAGATAGCTGGGGGCTGTAGAAGAAGAAGGAGGCTGAGCGAGGGACAGGGGAGGCAAGAGGAAGGACGCGAGCGCATAACGTAGGTGTTTTGTAACCTACATGCTAGAGCGCTCTCCTAATTATAAACACAGGTCTACTGATAAAAGTTTATTAGGGAAATCTATGCTGAGATACTCCCTAACTATGTTAAATGCATATTGATGACAAAATATCACTCATCTGGTGAGATATTATCAAGAGTAGATAAAGGGATAATATTCCCTTTATCTACTCCTGATATTATGCATGCGCTAACACACTAACGTAGCCAGATTGTGTACTAGCTGGTATACGAAGCGGTACCTTACATGCAAGATCATCCTCTTATTTCTTAAATGATGTCTACTGATGGAATGTTATCATATAAATCAATGGTAGGATAACTCCTCTTCATTGTAAATGCATAATCTTTGAAAAATACGATTACATGCAAGATCATCCTCTTATTTCTTAAATGATGTCTACTGATGGAATGGTGTTATATAAATCTATGGTAGGATAACTCCTCTTCATTTTAAATGCATAATCTTTGCAAAATACGATTTCTCTCGGGAGATATTGCGCATGCGCGCACTGTGTTAAGCATGCAGTGCCGTCTGAAGCAAACTTCATAATATAGCTTGCTGAGGGGGAGAGGGGATTGGAGACTGTGGAAAGGCGGCAGGGGAGATAGCTGGGGCGGTAGAAAAAGAAGGAGGCTGACCGAAGGACAGGGACGGCAAGAGGAAGGACGCGAGCGCATAAAGTAGGTGTTTTGTAACCTACATGCTAGGGCACTCACCTAATTATGAACACAGGTCTACTGTTAAAAGTTTATTAGGGAAATCTATGCTGAGATAGCCCCTAACCATTTTAAATGCATATTGATCACAAAATATTACTCATCTGGTGAGATATTGCGCATGCGCTAACACACTAACGTAGCCAGATTGTGTACTGGCTGGTATACGACGCGGGGACCTTACATGCAAGATCTTCCTCTTATTTATTAAATGATGTCTACTGATGGAAAGTTATTATAGAAATCTATGCTAGGATAACTCCTCTTCATTCTAAATGCATAATCTTTGCAAAACACGATTGCTCTCGGGAGATATTGCGCATGCGCGCGCACCGTGTTAGGCGTGCAGTGCCGTCTGAGGCAAACTTCATAATATAGCTTGCTGAGGGGGAGAGGGGATGGGAGACTGAAGAAAGGCGGCAGGGGAGATAGCTGGGAGCGGTAGAAGAAGAAGAAGGCTGAGCGAGGGACAGGGGAGGCAAAGGGAAGAACGCGAGGGCATAAAGGATATGTTTTATACCCTACATGCTAGGGCGCTCTCCTAATTATAAACACAGGTCTACTGATAAAAGTTTATTAGGAAAATCTATGCGGAGTTACCCCCTAACCATTTTAAATGCATATTCAATGCACAGAAATTTTATAACTCCTTCTGGTCGATGGTATTGTCGCATGCGCTAACATCATTAACGTTTGCACCAAACTTTCATTTTCTGTGTTCAGAATGGTTGACCCGCATTGTTTGTACTGGGGCTGTATACGAAGCTGAATACCACTTCACATTGCAAGATGTGGTCGATCTTCGTTATTTCTAAACCTGATGTGGCTTAATGATGGCGAATGTTTTTATTTATATAAAGTCTTTATGGTTAGAATAACTCCTGCTTTATTGTAAATGCATGAATCTTTTGCAAATGTATACATATTTGCTCTCGGGAGATATTGCGCGATGCCGCGCGCACCGTTGTTGGAGAGAGCGTGCCCAGTGCCGTGCTGAGGCACAATTTTCTATAATCTAGCCTTGCTGAATTGGGAAAGATGGATTCCGGGAGATTAAGAAGAAGGCTCGGCAGCCGGTGAGTATAGTTTTTCGCCGTGGGGGCGTCTTTGTAGCACAGAAGAAAGGAAGGGGTTGAGCGAATAAACAGGGGAGGGCTCAAGAGGAAGACGCTCCCGAGGGTCATAAAGTAGGTGATTTGTACTCTACATTCTTAGGGCGCCTCCTAATTATAAACACATGTCAACTGATCAGTGGCGTAGACAGGTCCTCAGTTGTGGGGGGATGATTTCACTGTTACTTCCATCGCAATGTATATGAGGAATGTGCGCCGCTCATGTACTGTCGTAGTGCACACGCCGAGCGCCTTGGGCGCTAAACGCCTTAATGGCGTGGGGTCCATGGAGGGGGCCGCCCTTTAGGGTCCTGGCATGGTAGGGAGGGGGCCGCGAGCCCTGCACCTTGCTGGGTTGTTTTTGGCTTCCCACCGGTGCGGCGAGCCTCAACCTCTGGATAATAGCTTCGCTTTTGATCTTGTATAGCCGAATTTAGACCTTCACGATGGCCGTGTTGTTTCCCGAGCGGAATTGATAAAATTATATTTATTAGTAAGATGAATTATCGTTGAATTCTAGAGCGTATATTTATATGTCCTCTTGTTTTTTGGATCCCAGTAGGTTAATAACACGCACCCCCCCCCGGACACACAACCAGTGGCGGACCAGAAGAAATTATAGTCTAGTTTGGAATCCATGAAAAACGTGTTTTTTTTGCGTGCCCGGGTGGCAAATCATGCGAGGACGCCTCAGGGCCGACGAGGGGTGGAAGGCGGTGAGATTTGGGATAGTTGGGTCGAATGTCCTCTGTCGCTCACTGTCGTGGGATATTGTTAAAAAAAGTTGCCATATCGGCTAACCAATCTTTGGAAAAGTCTTTTTTTCATATTGACTATCAGGAATTTTCTTGCCTAGTCAGGGCGATGTCCTTCCCTGTCCTGTTTATAAGTTACTGGTCCGCGAGAGTGTTTGTTGAAATGTAACACGACGCTTACTTCGATGCCAATTTCTCTCCCTATGAAATTGGCAGCACAGATTAAAACAAGTGTTCATCACAAAGTGAACATCACTGTTGTAGATTGATATTTTATACCTTTTGGGGCACGCAAAGACTAAATACTTACTACAAATCTGTAGCTATGTACATGATCCTTCACTGTCGTTACCAGTGTCGCAGATAACTTGTACCTAAGCTAAAATACCTTGCCCCTGGAAATTATTAGGGGGCTGGGCGAGCCTTGCCCCGTTTTGCTACCGACCCGGTTGTTATAACTACAGCACTGGATTAATCTCTTCCCCCTGAAATTTGATAAAATCGTATACTGTTTATACTGAGAACGTTAAAACTGCCTACCTTTGACCTAGAGTTTTGAAGCGCAAGTTTATACATAATTTTCACCCTTGTACAAAAATATCGCGGTAAGTCCCTACTTCGCGGTCAGGTTTTCGTGCGCAGCACCGCCGATTCCCCCCGAAAAAAGTGGAAGATGAAATTGAATTTCCATTTCAAGGCCCTGTTTAAGAAATTGTGCAATATCCCAACTCTCAAGTGTAAATATTTAAATTTTTCCCTATTTTTCTTCCTGAAAGTAGGGGGGATGAAAGCCTACCCCAACTCAATTAATTGTGGGGGGATATACCCCCATTCCCCGTCTTATCTTTACGCCCCTGTCAGATGAACTCAAATTGACTTTTTAGATATGCCATTAACAAATAATTCATAATCATAATCTTTGTTAGCCAGTACTCGTACAGGACGCTGAAACTCGGCAACGGTATATTTTTGAAGTGAAAGAAGGTGTCTCAATTTGGTCTTATGCTCGACAGTGGCGCCAATGCAGAGTTTTCGAGCGGGCAGGGAATGGTATAGAAACAGGCGGGGGGTATGCGGGTCCTGTGTCTTCCTCAAACCGATTAATTTTTGAATCCCCCGCATTTTCTCGCTGAAAGTAGGGTGGTGTGGGGATGATTTGTACACGCGCACCTCTACCTCCCAGGCGGTCACAAAAGGTAGGCTCCCCACCGCCTTAATCATTCCAATTGATCATATCTAAACTCGCCCCCTTGCATACTTGTTTGATACATCGTTCTCAGTTAGGTGGATGATCCCCGTTGCTAAATTGTGAGTCACGATTTTTTTCCATGGCTAAAATTTGAAATCTTTGTGCTATTATTTTTACATTTAAATTAGTAAGAACTAAGCCTCGGGACTAAACTTTATAGGTAATGTCATTCTTTACCGATACGATTGTTTTCAACTAGTAAAAATCCAAAAAACCTGCGACTAATGTGGAGTATTGTGCTCTGCTGGACATTACAATTTGTGCTATATATGGTCATTTGTATGTTTTGTCACGAGTTTTGTCCTCACATCGAACAATATAGTAAAATAAGAAGTATAATGCAGCAATTTAACCATAAAAAGTGAACAGAATTACTTATATTTTGTGAAAAAGTGGAAATATTTTTCTAATTTTTACTATTTACGGTGACGTAATAACTTTAACCATTTTAAATGCATATTCATCACAAAATATAACTCGATCCACTGGTGAGATAATGCGCATGCGCTAAAACACTAACGTAGCCCAAGGAGCTAAATATATTTATATTTAAATATATTTAGCTAGCTATATTTAGCTCCTTGACGTAGCCAGGTTGTGTACTGGTTGGTATACGCAGCGCAAGCGACAGATATCCTCATGCAAGGCCTTTATTCTTCGCTTTAGGCCACCTCGTCCCCCGCCGGTGGCTTCCAGCCCCCGTCAGCTCACTCCGATAATAACCCTTCCGCGACCGAAAATGGTTCTGTTTGTTTACGTATTTTAGACTAGTAATGCTAAAACAAGTTACCATGGTGTATGCCGATTTTATTACCCATAGGCATAGATATAGCATTAAATAGGAAAAAACAAGACAAGCGCCAGCCAGATGAGACGGGATAGAGAAGCCTTGCCGAAAGGAGGTGTTGATCCGAAGCGCTAAGCACGTTATAGTGTTTCCGGCGTTATATTTGTATGACGGGGGCCTAAGGCCACCTATATATAGTATTGTAATAATAGTGTTTTCTGGGGGCCCAAGGCCACCTATATAGTACTTGTATGATAGGGGACTAAGGCCACCTATATAGTATTGTAATGATAGAATAGTGTATGATGGGGCCTAAGGCCACCTATATAGTATCAAGAGCTAATAATACCTATTATTAGCTCTTGATAGTATTCATACTGTATTGTAATAATAGAATAGTGTATGATGGGGCCCAAGGCCACATATATAGTATTTGTATGACGGGGCCTAATGCCACCTATATAGTATTATAATAATAGAATAGTGTATGATGGGGCCCAAGGCCACATATATAGTATTTGTATGACGGGGCCTAATGCCACCTATATAGTATTGTAATAATAGAATAGTGTATGGGGGCCCAAGACCACATATATAGTATTGTATATGACGGGGGACTAACGCCACCTATATATAGACTTGTAATAATAGTGTATGCTGGGGGCCCAAGACCACATATATAGTATTATAATATTATGTGACGGCCGGTGGCCTAATGCCATCTATATAGTATTGTAGTATAGTGTATGCTGGCGGCCCACCGAGGCCACATATATAGTATTGTGTATGAAAGGGGCCTACGGCCTCCTATATAGTAGTGTGTGCATGGTAATCCTTTGTTGTAAGCTATATACCGCCTCCAGCAAAGGAAAGTAGGCTGCATCACTTGCACGGTGTATTATTGCGCCAGCGGGGCCCTAGGCCCCCGGTGGCTTAAGGCCACACTTGGATGTGGATATCTGTCGCCTGCGCACAAGCGCACGTCCGCGCACACGCAAACGCACGCACAAGCGCACGTCCGCGCACATGCACGCACAAGCGCACGTCCGCGCACACGCACACACGCGCGCACAAGCGCACGTCCGCGCACACGCACGCGCACGCACAAGCGCACGTCCGCACACACGCACGCACAAGCGCACGTCCGCACACACGCACACGCACGAACAAACGCCACGGGGGGGGAAAAAAACCCCGCCCACAGGCGCGCAGATTCATTTTGAAATGTGGGGGGACACCAGTAGCGAGCACGCGAAGGGGGGGGGGTGTCTAGTTTTTTGAAATTAGACCCCCCTCAGATGCGTTTTCTGCGCGAGTGGGGGGGGAGTCCGGACACACGCGCGTCAGCACACACGCCGCACACACGCGCTCACGCACACACAACACACACACACACACACACACACACACACACACACACACACACACACACACACACACACACAAACATGCATTTGTTTGTGATAAGATTACGAAAGGGTGTACACATGCAGTCATAAATCAAGAAAACAAAAAGCAAAAAACCAATCATTTGGTGTTGAGGCTATTCACAAAATATATTGGTCCGTTATTATTGTTGGTCCAGTCATATCATATATGCGTGTACATATATCATCAATTTGCAACGAAAATTACATTATTAAAACCGTTGCTCAGTTACTCAGTGTCCTCTTTGCGTGAATATAACTTGTGTTTCCAGCTTAATCCTTGAATCCGTGTCTAATGTGAGTGATTATCTCCTAAACTTCATAAACATACTTTCTCTTGATGATTTCTGCATAAGAATTATTTAATATAAGAAAAAAAAACGTGTTAAAAAAGAAACGGTACTAAATTTATCAAGACACATTTTTCTCAAGTTGTGCATGATCATTATTATGCTCTCAATGCCACATTGAATAAAAGAAAACTGGCAACAGCAAAAAGGGAAAGGAGCCAATCGTTGACGCACTATCACACACAATAAAAAGGTTCTCACCAGCGCGCGCGCAAAGCAGTTTTCGATTGGAGGGGGGGGGGCAAAGACCGAAGGGGGCTCACGAATTTTTTTATCGTGTGTGCGTGAGGCAGCGTGTGTGCGACTGGTTGCGTGAGCGCGTGTGTGCGGCCTGTGTGCGTGAGCGCGTGTGTGCGGCGTGTGGGGGCGGTGTGCGTGAGCGCGCTGTGTGCGACGTGGTTGCGTGAGCGCGTGTTGTGACGTGTGTGCGTGAGCGCGTGTGCGCGTGTTTGCGACGCTGGGTGCGTGAGCGCGTGTGTGTGACGTGTGGCGTGAGCGGCGTGTGTGCGACGTGTGTGCGTGGCGCGTGTGTGCGACGTGTGTGCGTGAGCGCGTGAACGTGTGTGTCGACGTGTGTGCGTGAGCGCGTGTGTGTGACGTTGTGCGTGAGCGCGTGTGTGTGACGTGTGTGCGTGAGCGCGCGTGTGTGACGTGTGTGCGTGAGCGCGTGTGTGCGACGTGTGTACGTGAGCGCGTTGTGTGGCGACGTGGCGTGCGCGAGCGCGTGTGTGCGTGAACGCGTGTGTGCGAACGTGTGTGCGTAAGCGCGTGTGTGCGTGAGCGCGTGTGTTGCGACGTGTGTGGCGTGAGCGCGTGTGTGTGTGTGTGCGCGTGTGTGCGACGTGTGTGCGTGAGGCGCGTGTGTGTGTGTGCGCGTATGTGCGACGTGTGTGCGTGAGCGCGTGTGTGTGCCGTGTGTGCGTGAGCGCGTGTGTGCGACGTGGGTGCGTGAGCGCGTGTGGCCGACGTGTGTGCGTGAGCGCGTGTGTGCGGACGTGTGTGCGTGAGTGCGTGACGGCGTGTGTGTGACGTGTGTGCGTGAGCGCATGTGTGCGTGAGCGCGTATGTGCGGCGCGTGTACGCTGACGCGGTGTGACTGTCGTGAGCGCGTGTGTGCGACGTTGTGTGCGTGAGCGCGTAATGTCGACGTGGGTGCGTGAGCGCGTATGTGTGATCGTGTGCGTGAGCGCGTGTGTGTGACGTGTGTGCGTAGCGCGAGCGCGGGCTCGTGCGGTGCGTGTGCGCGTGGTGCGACGTGTGTGCTGCGGCTGCACGTGCGTGAGCGCGGTGTGTGCGGCGTGTGTGCTTGAGCGCGTGTGCGCGTGTGTGCGACGTGTGTCCGTGAGCGCGTGTGTGCGTGACGCGTGTGTGCGTGAGCGCGTGTGTGCGACGTGGGTGCGTGAGCGGCGTTGTGTTGTGACGTGTGTGCCTGAGCGCGTGTGTGCGACGTGGGTGCGTGAGCGTGTGTGTGTGACGTGTGTGCTTGAGCGCGTGTGTGCGTGAGCGCGTGTGTGCGACGTGTGTGCGTGAGCGCGTGTGTGCGTGAGCGCGTATGTTGCGGCGTGTGTGCGTGAGCGCGTGTGTGTGACGTGTGTGCGTGAGCGGGTATGTCCGGCGTGTGTGCATGAACGCGGTGTGTGCGGCGTTGGGTGCGTGAGCGCGTGTGTGCGACGTGAGCGTCAATCACGCGAGCGCGCAGCGAAAACTTAAAATGATGTATAAATTTGTTTTTGAACTGTAGAATTAACAAGTCTTAGCTCATACATTTTCTTTTTTCTTCCCACTCTTCTTTGGGGGGGGCTTTTTGGTTTTACCCCCCCCCCCCACTTTTTGAATTAAAGGGGCGGCTGCCCCCTCTGCCCCCCCCACTTCCAGCGCGGCTGGTTCTCACTTCACAAACACATACACACACACGCCGCGCGCACACACCGCCGCGCGCACACACACACACACCACACACACACACACACGCATACTTACACACAAAATCATGGTAATCCAAAATCGTGGGGGGGACATTTGATATGATGTCCCCACTCTAAAAATTCGTGGGGGGGACATGTCCCCTGTCCCCCCTGGATTTGCGCCCCTGCCCGCACACACGCACGCATGCACAAGCGCCACGTCGCGCGCACACGCACACGCACGCACAAGCGCACGAAAAAACGTTGCGCACACGCACGCACATGCACGCACGAACGCACGCACGCACGCACGCCACGCACACATGGAGGCACGCAACACACTAGGCACACACAGACAAACACGCATACAAACACAGACGCATACATACACACGCATTCAGATTGGCTGGATCAGGATTAATTGGTTTAATTCAAATATTGTACACAATCTGTACATTGCACAGCAGCAGCACTTGTAATATGCTCGTGATCCTTACAGGTAGAGGACAGCTGCTCGGCTCCTGGATTTCATGAACGCTTGGGTCAGAATTGTTTCAATACTAATATTGTGCTGCCGCAGTTACATAACGCTGCGGATTCATTTATGTGAAAGACAGCTTTATGGCTCCAGGTTTTCATGAACGACAGGTTCAGGACGTGGTTTTTCCACGTAAATTATTTAAATGCCTCGCTCTTGTCTAGCTGTTACATGAAAAATCCGAGGATGGTGCGTAAAACTTCGATCTAAAATGGCGCTAGAGGCTCACAAGTACATAACCAATTACATTCATCTCCTTGTATCTAAAGCTCTTGCGATCGAGCGGTAACTGATCATGAGTAACCGGAGCTCAGCTGTAAGAGGATATAAACTCTTGTGATTCTCGTTCAAAACTAGAACGTCGACGTTCGTAGCGAATGTGAAATGCAAAGAGAATTTTGTGATATAAAATTCCATGATGGTTGGAATTAGCGATATTTTTGTAACGTCGCTGTGTTGATTTGTGTATGTGCTTCGCTCAGTACAGGTTAGTGTTAGTTTGACCGACGACGTCAACTACAGTAAAAACCCGCGTATAAGAACATAGATTTTTCCAAGTTAGCCTCAAACATGTTCTTTATATAAATGGTGTTACTGAAAAATTAGGCTCAAAAGGTTTTAAATAGGTTCTTAATTGTTCTACTTTTAATATGTACTAGCTGAAACCGCCGCTACGCGCGGGCTTAGTGACTGTGATGCATGTGTTACCAGTACAGGTAGTGTTTATGTGTAAGGCATTATATGGAGAGTTTAGTTGTTGCACATGTTTGTTTTTTTATGGTTGAGATGTCAATACAAATACATGTACAATCATGCTTACACGTAACACATTAACTATTGATTTTAACCACAATAAATTTTTATTTTTCAGGCTGAATGTGTTCTTATGTATATGCAATTTTTTGACCGCATTTCAGCTTGAGTGTTCTTAATCGACGTGTTCTTTTATGCGGGTTTTTACTGTATATGTAAATAATGCAGTACTGTGTCTCAATAACAATGCCAGGGTGCTGCATTGTTATTGTGAGCATTGCATTGGCATTGGCATTGTTATTGCATCGATATTGTTGAGCTCGTCTTTTTTATTTTTACCTGTGTTTCTTTTTAAGTCTTCATCTGCAGGGAAAATTAAGAACCTACTTTAAATCTTAGCCTAAAACAGGTTCTTATGTAAAGGGGTCTAAATGGAAATTTTAGCCTAACAATGTTCTTAAAATCTATGTTCTTATACGCGGGTTTTTACTGTAGTTACTAGTGAACTACTCCTTACTAGTACTACTACCTAGTAGGCCTACTAACTGTGGCCGTATGTTTAACTTTACGTTTCGTTTGTCCAGGTGTAAAATGTGATAGGTTACAGGTACATAGGCCCTACTACATAGATACGTAAAATAGCTGTGGCAAAACACTATGTTACATGTACAGTAATCATTCATTACACATCGTTTACACGATTGTAAGTATAAAAAGTAGGAGTTTCACACACCGTCTAGCCACAATTTACTGTATATTTATATTTGTATATTTGAATATAAAAATATACACACATATGTATATTTGACATGCGTCTAAACAGAGGAATTCCTCCGACCTGTGATCGGAGGATAAAAATAGAGCTGAGAGGGTCTATGTCCCCTGGAATACTGCCGGAACGTACACTGGGTACGGTCCGGTGTACCGGAACGTACCCTGGATACGGTCCGGTATACCGGAACGTACCCTGGTACTATCTAATATGCCGGACCGTACCTCGCCTACTCCACTAACGAGCCTAGGGAGTCGCCTACGTCTACTCCCTAACCCTAACCCGAAACCTAACCCTAACCCTAATCCTAACCCTAACCATATCAAATAGTGACCAGGGTACGTTCCGGCAGTACCCTGGAGGACATAGACCCTATGAGCAAAAATAGACCCTGCCCACTCCCGCCGCATATGCTCTTATGCTGTGACCGGTAGGAACGTGTACTAACTATCACTATCAGTATCATATGGAGCGAACGATTTGAGGTACCGGTACGGTACATTTCTATAAATTCTAGCTATTATAGACACATGTCTTAGGTTTAATCTCTGTGAATTTTGAGTCTATTGAAGCGCGATTAGTCAAATTACTTAGCAAATATGCACGCGCGGCTATGCCCTGTGAAACGAAACGTCACAAATTCTATTTTTATCCTCCAATCACAGGTCAGAGCAATTCTTCTGTTTAGACGCATGTTATATTTGCAGTCACTATAGCTCTAGTACTATATAGCCCTTCGCTCCACCGCAGGAGCGGAGCGCCCCTGCAGCGGATCGAAGGGCTAGTACTAGAGCTACAGTCACTAGTACTATAGCTGATAGGGTCTATGTCCCCCAGGGTACTGCCGGAACGTACCCTGGTAACTATCTAGCTGATATGGTTAGGGTTAGGGTTAGTGTTAGGGTTAGAGTTAGGGTTAGGGAGTAGGCGTAGGCGACTCCCTAGACTCATTAGTGGAGTAGGCGAGGTACGGTCCGGCATATTAAATAGTAGTATTTAGTACCAGGGTACGTTCCAGCAGTACCCTGGGGGACATAGACCCTATCAGCAGTACTATATACTACGTACCAGTACTAGAATGAACACATTAGCTCACACTTTACCCTTTCAGAACCCAATGATCATATATGCAATGTATGCATACACGCAGGTTGTACCTTAATTAAAGGAATACTTTACTCTAGAATTTGAGAGTATATTATGATACATATAAGTATATCAATACATCCTGTATTTGAATCCATCATGGACGTTTTTTTTCCTAAACTGGCCTTTACCTCCTTTGTCTAATTTTCCCTCAGATGAAACCCTGGATATTGCTCTTAAATTAATAAATAAGAAACACCCTCGGTCTGTAGCCTGCAGCTGAAACGTTGCTTTGTGCAACTTTTTAATGGGTGCGCTGCCAGTGGCGCCACCGTTGTTGTAAGCATCGGTATAGCCGTCCGCTGTAAAACATTTTTTGTAATATTTCTAATAAATATTGAACCATAAAACTTTTGGTTCAAGGATAGAGAACATGGGTCCCAATAAAACCAATGTCATTTACATCAACATAAATATAATATTATATCAATATAATAGGTTAGGGTTATGGTTAGGGTTAGGATTAGGGTTAGGATTAGGGTTAGGGTTAGGCACATTGGTTTTATTGGGACCCATGTTCTCTCTCTTTGGGCCGTTAGGGCCAGGGTTAGGATTAGGGTTAGGGTTAGGCACATTGGTTTTATTGGGACCCATGTTCTCTCTCTTTGGGCCAAACTTTTTATGAAGCGTAATTTTAACCTAAATCAACTGAAAATAACCTTAGAACCTAGAGTCAAGTATCCCTTTAATTGCTGTGCGTGTGTGTGTGTGTGTGTGTGCGTGCGTGTTTGTGTGTGTGTGTGTGTGTGTGTGTGTGCGCGCGTGTGAATGTGCATTTGTGTGTGTGTGCACGTGTGTGTCCATGTGTGCGTGCGTGCATCTGATGATCTGTAATGGGAATCTTTGATGTTGAATATTTTAGTGTCTACTCTCAAGCCAGTTGATCACCAGGAGTGCCACTCATGGGATAACCTTGCTCAAGACCTATATAAGCAATATCCTGCAAACTGCAGTAGAAATTCTCTGTGCACGGGAATCTCCTGTATTGGAACGTATCAGGTAAAATCAGAATTGATGACACCTTTTATGAGCGTTCCAATTTTCTGTGCACACATTAAATTCTACTCTGCATTTAATCGCATATTCATACCTGCAGACAATTTTGCACCATTTCACAGAAGTGTCGTGTGTGTGTGTGTGTGTGCGCGGTGGCGTGGTGCGTGTGCGTGTGCGTGTGCGTGTGAGTGTGACGTGTGGCGTGTGGCGTGTGTCTGTGTGTGTGGTGTGCGTGCCGGTCGTGGCATGCGTGTATGTGATATTTTAATGTTTAGGGCAAGGTTTAGAGGCGAGCAGGATGGAGCTGTTTCCTTGTGAGAGGCACAGATTTAAGCTCCTCCTTTTGGCTAACGGTCAGATGCCTTTCACTCCAACAACTTGCAGGGATTTGTTCCTCGACGAAGAGAGCAGGTAAAATTCAGGTTTAGTGATCTAATAGAAATGTGATTTGATTGTGTGTGTTTTAGTTGGGTTTACTAGCTTACGTGGATGGCCCTAGGGGGTAGCGGCTACGCGGCGGTGAAATTATAGCATGTGGCGTTTTGCAAGCAGCTATTATTTTGGGATCACGCCTTTGCTGCTTGGTGGAAGCGGGACGTAACTGTGTTGCGTGCACCAGGGAGATAGAAAGCAAGAATGAATATTAGAACTGTAGAGTGAACCGTTTAAGTATACGCGGAAACTGATTGTCTTTATTTACAGGCTAATACATGTAATACACAGTCGTGTTGCGGTGGTGTACTTTCGTTATCCCGATCAGTTATTAATTAATTCTCTCGGTAGAATGGGTTTACGACTGCTTGAGCGTGGATGCTATATTAGTCAGTGATAGGGCTCTAAGTATATATATCGATTATTCTCTTTTCATGTCGGTTGCTTTGATATATATGTGTCATTATGGCAGCTCTTCCTGTCTTCAGGCTTGTCTAGTCAGCTTATGGACCAGCTCCATGTCGGCAAGTCTTGAAGGTTTCATACCCATGGAAACTACAGAAGTAACCAGAAGGTAGGGGCGGTGAGCTTTGATCTGTAGCGGCGACATGTGAAGTGGGTTCGATCGAGCACTTTCCATTGGGAGTGGGCAGGAGGCGGCCGGGCTGTGGCACTCACGACAGAGACTGGATCAGGCAACTATGAGTTATGGCGATACTAGACTGCGCATACCGAGTACCCCCAGGTGCGGTCACTAACCCAACGTGCAGGCTTGAGCAGGTTTGTCGAAAGTGAATATAAGTGAAGCGGAAACGTCATCTGGTAGCAGCAAGAATTGTATAGTAAGAAACAGACTATAGATCATCTCTACACGAGTCTAAACCAATATAGAGGACTATCCAGTAGTGCCCCATGCTTGCAGTTGAGGCTGAAATGAATATTTTAAATGTGAAACCGAATACGTATTCTACAACTATAAATTATTGTACGCTATCACTGATAATTTGTATTTTCATAAATACTGGTGCGGCACATGTAAATTTTAATAATCTAGATAAGTGTGCATATATTCCTATGCAATAGACAATTACTGCTATTGACAATGTGTGCTTAGCTTTTAGAGTAAGTTGATAATTACTAGATTGTCTGTCTGTCTGAGAAGGGAAATAAGCAGAGGACGTGGGAACATGTATTTAGGTGGAGTTCAGAGAGGGTGAATTCTGGCATGAGTGAGGATTTATGCAATCATTGTTCAAAACCATGCATCATTATTGTCTGCACTGTGTGTCGAGCTTTGTCATTTACATAGCGAAACAATCTATAAATTATCAGGCACAGATGCATTATAAAAGAGATGATGTTTTGTCGAAGATAATGATGATTGAAGTCAACGTGAGGTTCCAACTAACTAATAATAGGTTGTCATACAATGTTAGCAGATTGTACGCAGAAGGTTTTGGAGCGCAGGTCGGAGTTTGAGAGGGACTTGGTGTTTTGAAGCCGGATAGGGGAGGGAAGGGTCTTTGCCAGTGTGAGCGTCGGATCATGAACTAGAGTCACAGGCAAGGGAATAGTTGTCGGACCGCTATAGTAGAACATGTAGCTTGTTTTAGAAATAGATGACAGATTTTAAATCACGAACGAGCAGTTGGTCGTGAGAAGGTAAAGGGAATTTGAGAATGTAGTATATCCAATGGTGTGGGTGTATTTACCATATACATACTTAGAGTGGCTTACGGTGAGATGAGATCGACACAGCTCTCTAAGGGTACGAGCGTTAGAAGCGGTGTGACTTGGAGAAGGCTCATATAGATTCACAGCCGCAACAGTGCAGCGGAGCACATATCGGAATGTTTGAGTTTACTCACTATTTGAATTTCTGCTGCCAATTTTCTGCTAGAAGTCTCGTAGCTGTTCTCGGCAGAGGAGGTGGAGAGCAGCCCGCGCCCGCCATCGAGCGCCGCGGATGAGTAAGTGATAGAATAATCACAGGCCATGGTGGTTCCTAACAGAGTGTGTAGTGTTGCGGGGGTTTGAATTAGGTGGACTTGTTGTCGAGAGCGTCATTGTGACAAGGAGTGAGTGACTGATGTTGAGAGGCCAATCAAAGTTATTAATAGCGATAGCTCTACATATCGGGGATGGTGAGTAATATATTTCAGAGTGGCGTATAGGCGCCATAAATTGTGGAGGTTATAGCGTAAGAGGGTAGATATAGGTGAGCCTAATTAGGGGTAAGGTGAGTCTATAACTGTTAGTATATATTTTCAGATTGTGGCATTGTTTAATGAATGGGATTGGAAACAACTGACCTTGACAACTGCGTAGCACGACGGGACTATAGCCCCGGCGCGCGCGTGTACAGGGGGTTGGGAGCACCCCCCGCCAGGCCACAGCCGCCGCACACAGCACCAGAACCACCGTGGACTAGCAGAGAAATTCTGGTATATTGTGCGGTTCAACACGAGGCTAAAATGCCGGGGTGCAGTAAATAGGCTATTGAAACAAGTCCGGTGATTTGATTTGATAAATACGCGGGTTCCCCAGACTTTCGAACTAGATTTGCGGTGCTTGAGAAATACTGGATCTGCTTGATCTGCGCTGTTCGTCTGGTGTCGACGTCCGTGAGAGTACGGGGGTTATTTCTCAAGCGGAGTTTTAGTGATTGGTTCTGTCGCTCAGACAGTCAGATGTAACGAAGTGGAAACTGTCCAGAAGCAGGGACCAGTCCTCTACGTATTGTTGATTGCGTCTGTGGTGTCTTGGGGCATGCTATTTGTTTATTCTAGACGAATTGTGGTTGCTTGTATATGTTACTATATAGTACTGCTGCTTAGTTGGCAATTTAGGTTTGCCTGGCGAGCCGGGTCCGGATTTATTGGAGCCGGCGAATGCCAGCGTGAGAACGCTCGGGAGCTCCGGCCTTAGGCGGACCCCCCGCTGTATGTGTCTCAGAATTCGGGTAATTAGCGCGCAATACGTTTTTCATAAATAGGAGGTCTCGTGTGGACGGGAGGCTAACATCACATAGTAGGTATGGATTAATCGTGGGCATATAACTGTGTAGTGTAAGAAGAGGTGTAAGACAAGCTAAAGTGCTTGATTTGGTTCTATTTTTCTACATTACTTATGGTTCTGTGGGAATAACGATTTAGAATATATTGATTTTCGCCAGGTCAGTCTAACGATTGTCAACAAATGTGGGTCGAACTGTTTCACACAACACTTCGGCAGTAGTATACATTGTCCAAAAGAGTTTGAGAAAAAGTAAATATTGCAGGAGTGTTTTATCATTTATGTGTATAAGTATGTTAATAATATATTACCGATAATGGATGCATTGGTTAGACAAGATCATTGAACACAGGCCCTACATAGTCTACTGCCTATGCATGTTATTTTTAGTCATGTGCAAGTCAGATGCAGCTTGTAGGAATCGCATGATGAGCCGTCGCCGTATGGCGTGGGCGAGGCGTGTCTGCCGTGGATACGTCACAGTTGGGCCAATCCTTAACCGCTTGACGTACGTGACGAGTTCGGAGCGTGGGGGGGTAATCGAAAAGGTTGGGATGATAGGAAGTGGGGGTCAAAGGTCAAGAGAAAGGAAGGGGGGAACATTCACTTCTTAACTAAGGTATAGTGGGAGGAAATGCAGATTGCGGACACATAATATAATACGGCGGCTCCGACCATATGGCTGTGGAAGTCGGACATGCATAGCATGCATGGTGAGGAAGAATGACGCATCACTAGGTGCGATGTGGAGGTTCACAGGGTCAAACAGGTCGATGGGCACAGGGGCAGATTTTAGGACATTTCTGAGGAGCTGGTCGTGAGACGGACGATTGAAAATTTGTTTGTTTGAGAGCGGTGGACGTAAGCATGTTTTATGGCTTTATTGAAAGGACCTGAAAGTGTACTTTGGGCTGAGAGCGCGGAGAAGATGGACAGGAGGGTAATGTCGAAGACCTGTTGACGCCTCAAGAGGAGGTACATGGATTTGTTGCTGTCGTTAGAAAGAGAGATTTGACTGGGCCGCGGGGTTTTTGCTAAGTAGAGATCGTTTACATGCCTGGAAGTATGAGGGCTACAATGTCACAGTGAAATTTCAAAGCTAAATGTTGCTATAGCTAAATCATAATAATTATGGCTTGCTGTGACTGTAGGTGCATGTTAATGTACCGTTATGGCCCTGAGGCCAGTGGCCACTGCCAGTGCAGTGTGGTGGTGGTATTAGTGTGAAGTTTTATGCCTGCGTTAGATTGGTTACAGGTGGAGCTCGTCTAATGCAGGCGGCTGTAGGGCTTGCGGTCAGGTAAAGGTGGATGAAGTGTTACGCTATTCTGTCTTGGCAATAGTTGGTTGCTACTATGCCGAATGACAGATGGGAGTTCCATCTTTAATCTGAGACAGCTTAAACGTACGCGATCTTTTCGTGGCAGACTGCTTCATAACGATCCAACGAACATTCCTTTTGAGAAGGTTCCTGATACATCCTGTGGCTTCCACTGTTATGTCGAGCGTGTAACAAACACTGTTGGGACTAACGGTTGTACTGGAGATCCACGGGACTCCACGACACGAGTCGACGAGTAGACGTTAGGATGAGCGTGGGTGGGGCTGGGCGCGGCGCGGCACTTAATTGTTATATTGAGAAGGGAAACAGAAACGATAGTTAAATATGTTATGTTCTTGCAAAAGATAAATGTCTTCTTGTTGAAGTGAAATTGTACAAGCAATTCACGAGGACGTGCAAACTGAGCAAGGTCTATCACGATTTTCGGTGAAAGTTCTGAACTATCAATGTGGTTGATAAATATTTGTAGAGCGCTAACTTAGTGTGACTAGAATGTTTTCACATGCTGCATGGGCAAATGCTTTTAAAATTGGGACTACGGTATATGCTGACCTGTTTGGATTGAGCAGGGGGACAGATGACTCATATTAGCTAGTATAGTATATGTATAGAGCGGATATAGGGTATGTTACTAGTCGACCTAGCCCAGCCCCCAGGCTGTAGTTAGTAATTATATAGTTTATTTATAATAATAATAGGATATAAATATGATATTATCAGGAAAAAAGTAGATATCAGAGAGCCTCGTATTAGTCTACTCCCTGTATATGATTCATGAAACTCTAATTGTATAACAGTCACTGCTTATGACCATCTATAATAGATGTGTAGTAGATATACGTGTGGGAAAATGTGATGATACTCTGGTGTGGAAATAAGTAAGAGCAAACCTGAGGTTATGGAAATTAATGTAGAACAACTCTGAATATGAGGTACAAAGTTTTCGCTTGAGGACCAGTATTTGCAGTGGTTGAGCAGTATATTGATTAAGTGTGTATAGATAATAGGGTCCGTAGGCGACGCAGTTAGGGAGCATGTGACGTACGGCTCTTCTTCAAGCAGAGACGAGCGATGTAGCTGTGGTGGTGCTGTTGTAGTGTGGGGTCTCGCGGCATCGCAGCTGTGTTCGTCGTGCTACCGTCGGCCGGCGAGGGCGCAACAGGAACCAGGGGCTACGACGAATGGTGGGCAGAGGCTGTCAGCGATGGACGAATACAGCTGCGGTGGTTGATTGACAGAAAGAGGAGTTGGCTTAGAGCGCAACACTAGCAGTTGCGGAGGAGTACATGGAGCGTTTGCTGGCCGAGGAATGGTGCGGGTTGTAGCTGTGTAGACGGAGTAGTTATGGCCTATACTGCTTAGGGGCGAGTGGGTGGCCGATTATGTTCAAGAATAAAGCTGCTATTGCTGCTGTCTGGTGCATTAAAGGCTGATTTATTCTCAGAGCCGCCAAGGGCTTTGGTTTGACTAGTTATGACGTTACTACATCGATATAATCGAGAAGTGAGATAATAGGGAAGGAGGTGGACTTCAGAATAAACAAAAGAGAGTATTTACATCGCTTAGAAATACGTAGCAAATTTAGCTAAGCCCGTACGCTCACCCAACTTGAGGTCAAATGCGTACCATGATACTTTGCTGAGGCAGTCGTGGCAGAATGATTTCCGTCGTATACCCGGCACAATCCGGAGATACACGATAAAAGTACGACACGATTCTCCTTCTGTTGCACGAAACCGAATGTTATACATCTGCCTAACTTGAAACCAATAGGCTAAGCCCTACTAACGACTTTTGTGCACCCCTCGCCCCCGATGCGATGAGATGGCTCGCTGGAGGGAAAGATTAGGAGCTGAGAGCTGCGTGCGATTGTGGGGGCGTGCGTGCGTGGGGGAGTACCAGCTTGTAAATAGGTGCAGGTTAGCTCGCCGAGTGTTGCGTCGATGGTCCAATCTCCAGCGGAGCCACACGCGGCATCGCCGAGGGCAAAAAGACTGACGACAAGAGTCCGTTAGATAGCTGGCTATTGTTTCAAGTTGGCAGGTTATAGCATTCGAGTTTACTGCAACATAGAAAAGAAAAAGGGAAATGGAGGAAGATGTGTCGTTGCGTTTTAGAGTCTAGTAGTCTCGCGATATGTGGGTGTATACGAGAGAAGCGATTGTCGAAGACGCTAGGGCGAATAGAGAGCTGTGTTACGGATTTGGAGGCATCGAAGTGGTTGAGTTACGCGTAGTAATCGTATGTAGGTCTGAGACAAGCGTAAGTGAAAGTGAAATGTAGCGCGTGTTTATTGAAGTTAGCATGCCTGTCTATTACTCTACTTGATATAGCAGTGCATATATCGTCACAATAGTAGCAGGGCAACTAATATACAGAATATAATTTTCGAGATCAGAAATAGGAATTTGACTATATAGACGATGTGATGTATACTGTGTGTGTAAAAAGCGATTAAATGTTTTCTCAGGGGATGGTAGCTGACATGCAGTTATATGTTTTGATAGTCAAACTGTATGCGATTTTTTAGCAGCATTGGGTGGAATAGATTTAGACTAATCACGAATTTTATTATAAGTGATAAGCTGTTTTGACACAGAACAGCCTGTTTTAAATTATGGTAGGCAATTATGACATTAGTATAG
Organism: Priapulus caudatus; assembly: GCF_000485595.1. NCBI lineage: Eukaryota > Metazoa > Priapulida > Priapulimorpha > Priapulimorphida > Priapulidae > Priapulus > Priapulus caudatus. Next base: position 201,916 of record NW_014577121.1, on the reverse strand, counting down.
GTTTTGGTATTCCGTTGGCAGAATACTTAAGCTAGTCATGTAGTCAAAGTTCGTGGGTACGCAGAGAGCAAGTGAGGTGGATCGAGAGACACTCGTATAGAAGTCGCGCGAAGATTGAGAGTGCGGGTGCGTTGGGGCGAGGGAGCAATACGGCGACGATTGGTAGTTGGCACGGGGGCTGTATGGAAGTGGAAGGAGACGAAAGTAGGCGAGCGAGATGGTGTAGAGAGTATGAAGTACAGGGGGGGAAGTGAGGGTCGCAGAGGGGTTGTGCAAGATAAGTGGCTTCAGATAATAGGGGTGATCTGACGGTGGATGTTATAGCGATCGAAATGAGTGATACGAAGAGTGGGGTGTAGTAGTGTGCGTCGGTAATGTTGAAGAAGCTAGACGGGAGGCTTAGCATAAAAAGGTGGTGAGTGGAAGCATATATAGGGAGGATGGTAAATGCATTGTAAAGGTGTTTGATTAAAAGCATATTCAAGAAAACGTATAGTATTGTGGGGGCAATTATTGTGCTGGCGGAGTAGGTTAAGCATGAGCTGAGGTTAGGACAGTTAGGACAATGTGTGGGAAGTTTTTTTTCATAGGGGAGGGTAAAACGCGCCAATGTACAGGAAGACTAGTGATAGGGGGATGGGGGGGGTGTGGAGTTGGATTATGGGGCGCAAGGAGGTAGGATGCTGCAGGTATGGTAGGTCGTAAGTGAAAGATGGCGTGGTTGTACGTGTTATGTATGACGGGTAAGCATGGAGAAGAAAAGTGAGTGATATATATCAGAGGGCATGTAGCTAATACACCGGTAGAAATGGAAACAGAAAATTTGTTTTTGGTAAAGGTATATTTTTTGTGGTACGTGTGGATGATGAACAGATATCAATGAGTGTGCGCTTGGTTGACGTATAAGAGAGATCGGGTATTAGTTGGGCAGTGTGAGGATGTAGATTACTCTATAGTGGGGAAAGCTTAGCAATGAGGAAAATGAAC
>NW_014577121.1:176655-200904 GCF_000485595.1 Priapulus caudatus | reverse complement strand
TGCGTGACGCGCGCGTGTGTGACGTAGTGTGCGTGAAGCCGAGTAGTGTGCGACGTGGTTCACGTTGAGCGCGCTGAGTGTGCGACGTGTGCGCTGCGCCGCAAGGCGCGTGTGTTGCGTGAACCGCGTGTGTGCGAGTGTAGTGCGTAGCGCGTGTGTGCGTTGAGCGACGTAGTGTGGGAACGTGTGGGCGTCACGCGCGTGTGTGTGGTGCTGTGCGGCGTGTTGCGACGCTGTGGTGCGTGAGCGCGTGTGTGTGTGTGCGCCGTTATGTGCGACGCTGTGTGCGTGAGCGCCGTGTGTAGCTGCCGTGTGTGCGTGCCACGCGCGTGTGGCGGACGCTGGCGGTGCGTTGAGCGCGTGTGCGCGACGTGTTGTGGCAGTGAGCGGCGTGGGTGCCGACGTAGTGCCTGGGCGTGGTCGCTCGACGCCGTAGTGTGTGACGGTGTGTGCGTGAGCGCACATGGTGTGCGTGACGCGCGTATGCTGCGCGCCGCGTGTACGCTGAGCGCGTGTGGTGCCGACGTGGCGTGCGTGGACTGCGTGTGTGCCGACGTGTGTGCGTGAGCCCGCCGTATGTGCCGACGTGAGGTTGCGTGAGCCCGGCCGTATGTGTGATTTGCGTGTGCGCTGCAGCGCGTGTTGTTGATGTGACGTGTGCTGCGTTGAGCGCGTTGTGCGGCGTGTGTGCGACGGTGGCGGTGCGTTGAGCCGGCGTGTGGCTTGCGCGACTGATGTTGCGTGATGCGCCGTGTGTCGCGGCGTGTGTGCGCGGAGCGCTTTGATGCTCCGGCCGTGTGCTGCATGAAGCGCGTGTGCGCGTTGTGTGCCGACGAATGTGTGCGTGATCGCGCGTGTGTGCGTGAACGCGTGTGTGCAGTGAGCGCGTGGTTGTGCGTACCGTGCGCCGTGCGTGAGCGCGTGTGTGTGGACGTGTCGTGCCTGCAGCGCGGTGTTGTGCGACGTTGGTGTGCGTGGCGTAGTGTGTGTGACGTGTGACCTGCTTTGCAGCGCGTGTGTGCGTGAGCGCCGTGTGTGCGACGTGTGTTGCGTGAGCAGCCGTGCTGTGCGTGTGGAGCGCGTATTGTTGCGGCGTGTTCGCGTGAGCGGGGTGTGATTGTGGGGCGAGCGTTTATGTCCGGCGGGTGTGCATGACACGCGGTGTAGTGCGGCGTGGCCGACAAAGTGGCGTGCACGCCGCGTGTATGCGACGTTGAGCGTCAATCACGCGAATCGCGCGCAGCGAAAAACTTAAAATGATGTATCAAATTTGTTTTTGAACGTTAGAATTAACAAGTCTGTTACCTCATATACATTTCTTTTTTTCTTTCCCACTCTTCTTTGCGGGGCGGGCCTTTTGGTTTTACCCCCCCCCCCACTTTTTTTGAATTAAAACGGGGCTGCTGGCCCTCTGCCCCCCCCACTTCCAGCCGCCGCTGGTTCTCACTTCACAAACACATACACACACACGCGCGGCGCACACACACGCGCGCGCACACCACCACACTACACACACACACACACGCATACTTACACACAAAATCATGGTTAATCAAAATCGTGGGGGCGGACATTTGCATATGTGTCCCCCACTCTAAAAGAAAATTCGTGGGGGGGACATGTCCCCCTGTCCCCCCTGGATTTGCGCCCCTGCCGCACACACGCACGCATGCACAAGCGCACGTCCGCGCACACGCACACGCACGCACAAGCGCACGAAAAAACGTTGCGCACACGCACGCACATGCACGCACGAACGCACGCACGCACGCACGCACGCACACATGGAGGCACGCACACACATAGGCACACACAGACAAACACGCATACAAACACAGACGCATACATACACACGCATTCAGATTGGCTGGATCAGGATTAATTGGTTTAATTCCAAATATTGTACACAATCTGTACATTGCACAGCAGCAGCACTTGTAATATGCTCGTGATCCTTACAGGTAGAGGACAGCTGCTCGGCTCCTGGATTTCATGAACGCTTGGGTCAGAATTGTTTCAATACTATATATTGTGCTGCCGCAGTTACATAACGCTGCGAGTTCATTTATGTGAAAGACAGCTTTATGGCTCCAGGTTTTCATGAACGACAGGTTCAGGACGTGGTTTTTCCACGTAAATTATTTAAATGCATCGCTCTTGGTCTAGCTGTTTACATGAAAAATCCGAGGATGGTGCGTAAAACTTCGATCTAAAATGGCGCTAGAGGGCGTCACAAGTACATAACCAATTACATTCATCTCCTTGTATCTAAAGCTCCTTGCGATCGAGCGGTAACTGATCATGAGTAACCGGAGCTCAGCTGTAAGAGGATATAAACTCTTGTGATTCTCGTTCAAAACTAGAACGTCGACGTTCGTGCGAATGTGAAATGCAAAGAGAATTTTGTGATATAAAATTCCATGATGGTTGGAATTAGCGATATTTTTTGTAACGTCGCTGTGTTGATTTGTGTATGTGCTTCGCTCAGTACAGGTTAGTGTTAGTTTGACCGACGACGTCAACTGACAGCTAGAAAAACCCCGCGTATTAAGAACATAGATTTTTCCAAGTTAGCCTCAACGATGTTCTTATATAAACATGGTCTTACTGCAAAATTGAGGGACTCAAAAGGTTCTTAAATTAGGTTCTTTAATTGTTTTCTACTTTTAACTATGTTACTAGCTGCAAACCCGCGCTACGCGCGGGTTAGTGACTGTGCATGCACTGTGTTTACCAGTCCAGTAGTGATTATTGTGTAAGGGCATTATATGGAGAGTTTAGTTGTTGCACATGTTGTTTTTATTATGGTTGAGATGTCAATCACAAATACATGTAGACAATCATGCTTACACGTAACAGCATTAACTATTGATTTTAAACCACAATACAATTTTTATATTTTTCAGTGCTGCATGTGTTCTTTATGTATTAATGCAAATTTTTTGACCGCATTATTGCAGCCTGAGTGTTCTTAAGATCGACCGGTTTTTTTATGCGGCGTTTTTACTGTATAGTGTAAATAATGCCAGTTCTTGTGTCTCAATAACCAATGCCAGGCGTGCTGCCATTGTTTATGTGTTGAGCATTGCATTGGCATTGGCATGTTGATTGCATTCGATATTGTTGAGACTCGTCTTTTTTTTAGTTTTACGCTCGTGTTTCTTTTTAAGTCTTCATCTTGCAGGGAAAATTAATTGAACTACTTCTTAAAATCTTAGCTCAAAACAGGTTTATATGTAAAGGGCGTTAAATGGAAATTGTTAGCCTACCAGTTCTTGAAAATCTATGTTCTTATTACGCGGGCGTTTTTATCTGTAATTACTAGTGGATGACTACTCCTTACTAGCTACTACGTACCTATGTCAGGCCTACTAACTGTGGCCGTGATGTTTAACTTTACGTTTCGTTATGTCCAGGTGTTAAATGTGATAGGTTCAAGGTACATAGGCCCTATTACATAGATACGTAAAATAGCTGTGGCAAAACACTATGTTACATGTACAGTAATCATTCATTACACATCGTTTACACGATTGTAAGTATAAAAAAGTAGGAGTTTCACACACCGTCTAGCCCACAATTTACTGTATATTTATATTTGTATATTTTGAATATAAAAATATACACAACATATGTAATATTGACATGGTCTAAACAGAGCGAATTCCTCCGGACCTGTGATCGGAGGATAAAAATAGAGCTGAGAGGGTCTATGTCCCCTGGAAACTGCCGGAACGTACACTTGGGTACGGTCCGGGTTGGTACCGGAACGTACCCTGGATACGCGTCCGGGTATACCGGAGACGTTACCCTGGTACTATCTAATATGCCGGACCGTACCTCGCCTACTCCACTAACGAGCCTATAGGAGTCGCCCTACGTCTACTCCTAACCCTAACCGAAACTAACCCTAACCCTAATCCTAACCCTAACCATATCAAATAGTGACCAGGGTACGTTCCGGCAGTCCCCTGGAGGACATAGACCCTATGAGCAAAAATAGACCCTGCCCAGCTCCCGCGCATATGCTCTTATGCTGTGACCGGTAGAGAACGTGTACTAACTATCACTATCGAGTATCATATGGAGCGAACGATTTGAGTACCGGTACGGTACATTTCTATAAATTCTAGCTATTATAGACACATGTCTTAGGTTTAATCTCTGTGAATTTGAGGTCTATTGAGCGCGATTAGTCAAATTACTTAGCAATATGCACGCGCGGCTATCGCCCTGTGAAACGAAACGTCACAAATTCTATTTTTATCCTCCAATCACAGGTCAGAGCAATTCTTCTTGTTTAGACGCCATGTTATATTTGCAGTCACTATAGCTTCTAGTACTATGATAGCCCTTCGGCTCCACCGCAGGAGCGGTAAGCGCCTGCAGCGGATCGAAGGGCTAGTACTAGAGCCTACAGTCACTAGTACTATAGCTGATAGGGTCTATGTCCCCCAGGGTACTGCCGAACGTACCCTGGTAACTATCTAGCTGATATGTTAGGTTAGGGTTTAGTGTTAGGGTAGAGTTAGGGTTAGGGAGTAGGCGTAGGCGACTCCCTAGACTCATTAGTGGATAGGCGAGGTACGGTCCGGCATATTAAATAGTAGTATTTAGTCCACGGGCGTACGTGTCCAGCAGTACCCCTGGGGACATAGACCCTATCAGCAGTACTATATACTACGTACCAGTACTAGAATGAACCACAGTTAGCTCACACTTTACCCTTTCAGAACCCAATGATCATTTATGCAATGTATGCATACACGCAGGTGTACCTTAATTAAAGGAATACTTTACTCTAGGATTTGAGGTTATCATAATGATACATATAAGTATATCAATACATCCTGTATTTGAATCCATACATGGACGTTTTTTTTCCTAAACGCTGGCCTTTACCTCTTTGTCTAGATTTTCCCCTCAGATGAAACCCTGGATATTGCTCTTAAATTGAATAAATAAGAAACACCTCGCGGTCTTAGCGCCTGCCAGCTGAAACGTTGCTTGTGCAACCTTTTTAATGGGTGCGTGCCAGTGGCGCCACCGTTGTTGTAAGCATCGGTATAGCCGTCCGCTGTAAAACATTCTTTTGTGTAATATTCTAATAAAATATTAACCATAAAACTTTTGGTTCAAGGATAGAGAACATGGCGTCCCAATAAAACAGATGTCATTTACATCAACATAAATATAATATTATATCAATATAATAGGTTAGGGTTATGGTTAGGTTAGGATTAGGGTTAGGATTAGGCGTTAGGGTTAGAGCGCCGATTGGTTTTTATTGGACCCATGTATCATCTCTCTTTGGGCCAAACTTTTTATGAAGCGTAAATTTTAACCCTAAATCAACTGGATAAATAACCTTTAGAAACCTAGAGTCAAGTATCTCTTTAATTGCCTGTGCGTGTGTGTGTGTGTGCTGTGTGTTGCGTGCGTGTTTGTGCTGTGGTGTGTGTGTGTGTGTGTGGCGGCGCGAGTGTGAAGTGCCATTTGTGTGATGTGTGGCACGTGTGTGTGCATGTGTGCGTGCGCTGCATCTGATTGATCTGTAAGTGGGAAATCTTTTTGAATGTTGAATATTTTAGTGTTCTGTAACTCCTCAAGCCAGTTGATCACCGAGGCTGCCCGAACTCCATGGGATAACCTTTGCTACAGAACCTTATATAGCAATATCCTGCAAAACTGCAGTAGAAATTCTCTGTGCAACGGGAATCTCCTGTATTGGGAACGTTACAGGTAAAATCAGAATTGTGCGACACCTTTTATATGAGAGCGTTCCCAATTTTTCTGTGCCTAAACACATTAAATTCTACTGTCTGCATTATAATCGCATATTCATACCGTGCAAGACAATTTGCACCATTTCACCAGAAGTGTTCGTGTGTGTGTGTGTGTCGTGCGCGTGCGCTGTGTGCGTGTGCGTGTGCGTGTGCGTGTGCGTGTGCGTGTGCGTGTGCGTGTGTCTGTGTGTGTGTGTGCGTGCGTGCGTGCATGCGTGTATGTAGTATTTTAATGTTTAGGGCAAAGGTTTTAGAGCAGGGATGGAGCTGTTTCCTTGTGAGCAGCCAGTTAAGCTCCTCCTCTTTGCTAACTCAGATGCCTTCAACCTCCACAACTTCTCAAGGAATTTTACTGACAAAGAGAGCATTAAAATTCAAGGTTAGTGATTGTAATTAGAATGTGTTTGATTGTGTGTGTTGTAGTTGGTTTTACTACTACTGTAGTGGCCCTAGGGGTAGCCGCTACGTGAATTATACATGTGCGTTTTGCAAGCACTATTATTTTGGGATCACCCTTTGCTCCTGGTGGCAAAGCGGGACGTACTGTGTTGCGTGGCACCAGGAGATAAAACCAAGAAATGAATATTAAAACACTGTAGATGCACGTTTTAAGTATACGGAACTGATTGTTTTATTTACAGCTAATACATGTAATACACAGTCCAGTTATGCGGTGTGTGTACTTCGTTATCCGATCAGTTATAATTAATTCTCTCCCGTAGAATGGGTTACGACTGCTTGACGTAATGCTATTTAGTATGATAGGGCTCTAAGTATATTATATCGATTATTCTCTTTTCTGTCGGTTTGCTTTGATATTTGTGTCATTATGCACCTCTTCCTGTCTTCAGGCTTGTCTATCAACTTTGGACCTCCATTCGGCAAAGTTGAAGGTTTCATAACCACTGACCTACAACGTAACCAGAACGTAGTGGCGTTGACTTTGACTGTACGGGGACATGTAGTGGGTTCTCCACTTCCAATTGGCGAGTGGCCGGATGCTCTCACGACAGAACTGATCAGCAACTATGAGTTTGCGATACCTAACTGCCCAATACCAGTACCAGGTGCAGTCACACTACCCAACAGTGTGCAGGACATTGAGCAGTTTGTCGAAAGTGAAATCAATGCACAGGAAAAGTCATCTGGTACACAGACATTTAATAGTAAGGATTTACGTTTTAAAGTCTAACCAAATAAGGAACTATCAGTAGTATGTTACAGTTGAGGCTGAATGAATATTTTCACAATGTGAAACCGAATACTATTCTACAACTATAAATATATTGTAGCTTATCACTGATAAATTGTATTTTATATACTGGTGGGCATGTAATTTCTTCTGATATTGCATATTTTATAGCAAATAACATTACTGCTATTGACAATTTGCTTAGCTTTTAGAGTAACTTGATAAGTCTAGATCTGTCTGTCTGTCTGAGAAGGAAATCGTGGAAAGATAGGGGAGTCAGAGAGGTGGAATTTGCAGGAAGTGAGGATTTGCAATCATTGTTAAAACCATCATCATTATTGTCATCATGTCGTTCAGATATCATTTAATCACAAGTGTTATTATAGCATGCACTATAAAAAGCATGGATAGTTTTTGCTAATGAGATTGAATCCAACTGGTTCCAACTAACTAATATAGGTTGGTAATACATGTTACAGATTGTACCAGAGGTTTTCTAGGCCAGTGTCGAGTGAAGGAGACTTGTGTTTTGAAGCCGGATAGCAGGGAAGGTCTTTGCCAGTGTGAGCTCGGATATAAACTAGATCGTGTTGGGCAATGCACGCGCAAGGAATCAGGTTTGTCCACCGCTATATAAACCATGTAGATTGTTTTAGAAATAATACAATATGTGTAAATCACACAGGCTTGGTCTTAAAGCAAGGATTTCAAAAATTATTTCCGACAGGTCTCGTGTTTTCCTTACTTTTACGATGCTTACTGCTATTGCTTGAGTAACATCAGCTGTCTAGGGTAACGTTAACATGTCTTAGAACCTTCATACTTAGCTGTATTCACCCAAACATGCACGATTCGAATTTTGATTACTCACTTTGATTTCTGCTGCCATTTCTTCTGCTGAATCTTAGACTTTCTCGCAATAGTGCGAGACATCGACCAGGGATTAGTAATATAAAAATCACACTGTGTTCACTACACAGAGTTGTATGCCCGTTTGTTTGAATTAGGTGCACTTGTTGTGAGAGCGTCATTTGCAAATTACTTGTTGCTATAATCAAATATGCCATGGTGTTACGACATGTTCAGTTCCAATTTTCAATGCTATAGCCGCATAAATTCTTGGTGTTTTTCAAGTTACGGTAATAAGTAATATATCCGCTATTAGGTGAGTCTATACTTTATAATATATTTTCCAGATTGTGCATTTTTAATAATGATTTTGAAAAAACTCCCTTGAACTGTACACACTATAGCCGCGTTCACACGTAGCAAGAAATCCGGTATTTAGCGTTCACACGAGGCAAAATGCGCGGTCCAATAAATACGGTATCTAAACAGATCCGGTATTTGTTGTAAATACGCGGCTTCCCAGACCCCGAATAATTTGCCGTGCTTGAGAAATACCGGATCTCTTGGACTGCGCATTTCCTCGTGTGACTCTAAATACCGTATTTCTCAAGCCGCAGATTTTATAGATTGTTCTGCGCTCGACAGTTCCAGTGTAACGCAAGTGGAACTGTCGAGCACGGACCAGTCTACGTATTTTATTGGCAGTTGGTGCGCATTGCATTGTTTATTTCACATTGTTTGCTTGATTGTTACTAAAGCAGCTCGCAGTTCGCAAATACGGCATTTTTGGAGCCGCGAATCAGCGTGAGAACGCTCGGCCGCGTATTTGTCTCAGATTCGGTATTTCGCAAATATCGTATTTCATAAATACGAGGTCTCGTGTGAACGAGGCTAACATCACCATAGTAGGTTATGATAATCGTGGAGCATATAACTGATGTGTGTAAGACAGGTGTAGACAACTAAAGCTGCTCTGATTTGGTTGCTATTTTCTACATACTTACTGTTCTGTGGAATACAACGATTTAGAATATATTGATTTTTCCAGGTCAGTCTACCATTGGTCCAACAAATGTGGCTCCGACTGTTTCACACAACTCTTCCAGTAGTTCAACATCTGCTCCAAAGAGTTTTGAAGAAAAAAGTAAATATTGCAGAGTGTTTTATCATTTATGTGTATATATGTTAATAATATATACCCGATAAATGGATGCATTGGTTAGACAACATCATTGAACACAACCCCTACTGTCTACATGCCCTATGCATGTTATTTTTAGCTCATCTGACATAGTCAGATGCAGCTTGTAGAATCGCATGATCGTCCGTCCGTCCGTGCGAGCGTTCGTCCGTCCGTCAACAGTTGGGCACAAATCTTAACCGCTCGACGTACGGTCACGATATTCGGGACGTGGGGGGGTAATCCGAAAACGAGTTGGGATGTCGAAGCTGGGGGTCAAAGGTCAAGAGGTGTAAAAGAAGGGGGAACATTCACTTCTTAACTTAAGGTATAGGGAGGAAATGCAGAATTGCGGCACAAATCTAAACGGCTCGACCTAGGCTCGTGATAGTCGGTGTATAGCATCATGGTAGGAAATACCATCACTGTGCCGAAATTGGAGGTCACAGGTCAAAGGTCGATGGGCACAGGGCAGATTTTAGACATTTTCTGAGGACATGGTGTGACGGAGCGATTGAAAAACTTTTTTGTTTCAGCGGTGACCTAGCATTTTTATGGCTTTATTGAAAGGACCATGAAATGTACCTTCTGCTGACATGCGAAGAGTAAGTGTCGGATAACCTTTTGACCCTCAAGAGGAGGGTTAAACATGGATTTGTTTACTGTCTGTTAGAAAGAATTTGACTGCCGGGTTTGCTAGTAGAATCTTTACATGCCTGGATGTATGAGGCTACAATGTCACAGTGAAATTTCAAAAGCTAAATTTGCTTAGCTTAAATCATATAATTTCTATGGCATTCTGTACTGTCAGTATGTTACATGTAACGTATGCCACTGCCAGTGGCCACTGCCAGTGCATGTGGTGGTGGTATTGTGTAGTTTTTGCCTGCGTTAATTGGTTACAGGTGGCAGCTCTCTATTGCAGCCTGTAGGCTTGCGTAGGTAAATGGATGAGTGCTTACCTATTCTGTCTTGCAAATAGTTGTTGCTACTACGTACAATTGGAGCTTCCATCTTTAATCTGAAGACACTTAAACGTACGCGCCATCTCGTGGCAACTTTCATAACGATCCCAACGAACATTCTTTTGAGAAGGTTCCTGATACCATCCCTGTGCATTCCACTGTTTCGGCGTGTATGTGAACACATTTGGGACTAACAGCGTTTACTGGAATCCCACCACTCCACCACAGAGTCACCGCAGTAGACGTTAGATGAGCGCTGTCGCTCCGCGGCACTTAATTGTTATCAATTAGAAGGGAAACAGAAACATAGTTAAATATGTTATTTTCTGCAAAATAAATGTCCTTCTTTTTTAAGTGAAATTGTAAAGCAATTCGAAACTTGCAAACTGACAAGTCTCAGTTTTTCAGTAAATTCTGAACATAATGTGCTTGTAAAATATTTGTAGAGCTAAGCTTACGTGTGACTAGAAATGTGTTCACTGCTGCATGGGCACAAATGCTTTTAAAATTGGGACACGTATTTCCTGACCTGTATTGATTGAGCAGGGACCACTATATATATATATATATATAAGGGTATATATGTATGTTACTAGTGGACTATCCCCCCCCCCATCTGTAGTATATATATATATATTATTTATAATAAGTACATAGATATATATGATATTATCAGGAGTAGATAATAGAGACCTCTATTATCTACTCCTGATATTATGATTCAATGAAACATCTAATTGTATAACAGTCACATGCTATGAACATCTATAAATAGATGTGTAGTAATATAGTGTGGAAAAATGTATAGATATCTGTGTGTAAATAATATAGGCAAACCTGAGTTATGGAAATTACTGTAGAACAAACCTCTGCATATGAAGGATACAACATTTTCCTTGAGGGACCCATATTTGCAGGTTTGACAGTATATTGATTAGTTGATAATATAGGTCCGTGCGAGCAGTTGGGCAGCATGTGACGTTACGGCTCTTCTTCACGCAGAGACGACCATTACGGCTGTGGTCGGTGCTGTTGGTACGTGTGCGCTCCTCGGCGTCATCGCAGCTGTGTTCGTCGTGCTACGTCGCCGCAGGGCACAGGCCAACCAGGCCTACACGATGGTGGCAAACTTCAGCGATGACGATGACGCTCAGTTGATTGGACAGAACGAGGAGTTGGCTTAGAGCCGCACACCAGCAGTTGCGGAGGAGTACATGGACGTTCTGCTGGCCAGGAATGGTGCGGGTTGTAGCTGTTAACGAGTAGTTATGGCCTATCTGCTTAGGGGCATGGGTGCCCTTTATGTTCAAGAATAAAGCTGCATTGCTGCTTCTGGTGCAGTAAGGTGCCTTTATTCTCAGGAGCCCAGGGCTTGTTTGACTAGTTATACGTTACTTGCATCGATATAATCAGAAGTAGATAATAGGGAAGGAGTGTGACTTCAATAAACAAGGGAAATTCGTCATTTACTAGCCTTAGAATACCTACAATTTACTACCCGTAACTCAACCAACTTGAGCTCAAATCGTACACAGTACATTTGCCTAGCATCGTGCAGAATCGTTTCCTCGTATACACCCACAATCCGGAGATACAGACTAAAACGTACGACACGATTCTCCATTCTGTTGCCAGCAAACCGAATGTATAATCTGCCTAACTTGAAACAATAGGCAGCTACTAACGACTTTTGTGCACTCGGCGATGCGATGTGGCTCGCTGGGAGATTGGAGCTGGAGCTGCTGCTGATTGTGGTGGGCGTGCGTGCGTGGGGGGCATACCAGCTGTAAATAGGTGAAAGGTTAGCTCGCCGAGTGTTGCGTCGATGTCCAATCTCCCAGCGAGCCACACCGCATCGCCGAGGGCAAAAGACTGCGCAAGAGTCGTTAGTAGCTGCCTATTGTTTCAAGTTAGGCAGGTTATACATTCGGTTTGCTGGCAACAGAATGGAGAATCGTGTCGTGCGTTTTAGTCTATATCTCCGGATTGTGGGTGTATACGAGGAAACGATTTCGCACGATGCTAGGCGAATGTACTGTGTACGATTTGAGCTCAAGTTGGTTGAGTTACGCGTAGTAAATCGTAGGTAGTCTAAAGCTAGTAAATGACAAATTTCCCTTGTTTATTGAAGTTACACTCCTTCCCTATTATCTACTTCTGATATAATGCATATATCCCGTCAAAAATAGTACACAAACTATATACAAATATAATTTATCGAGATCAGAAATATAATTTGAATATTATATCGTGATGTATACTGTGTGTGTAACAAAACGATAAATGTTTTCTCGGATGTAAGCTTACTGAGTATAATTTTGTTCAACTGTAATGATTTTTTACAGCATTGGGTGGTAATAATCTTAACTAATCACAATTCATTACTTATATGATAAGCTGTTTGACCAGAACAGCCTGTTTTAAATTATGGTACAATTATGACATTAGTATAGTTTGGTATTCGTTGCAATACTTAATAGTCATTAATCAAAGTTCGTTCGCAGCATGAGTGGTCAGACTCTAGAATCCCACAAATGAATCTCTTGACAGCACGTTATTTTGGCAGCTGTATAAATGACGAACAAGTGTGCTATGCATGTGTATATATGAATACAATATTTTCCAAAAGGTTTTAAATAATTCTTCAATACTATAATCTGACGGTGGATGTTATACTAAATGTATAAAGATGGATGTAGTGTCTAATTTCTATAAAAATAACTTGCATAAAAATGTGGTGAACATTATATAATGTAAATACATTTAAATTTTATTAAAGCATATTAAGAAAAACTATAGTATTGTGCAATTAATTTCTGGCAGTGATTTAACCATTCATTTAAAAGTTGTACTTTGTGGGAGTTTTTCATCGGTAAACCCAATTACATATGTATAATTATTAATCAATACGATTCAATGTACGTCGTAAGTAACTGCTGTTGTACTTTTTATTTACCTAATTGAATAAAAGTTGAGTGATATATCAGAGCATTACTAATCACTGATAAACGGAAATTTGTTTTTGGTAAAGTATATTTTGTGTACGTGTGGATTACAATACATATTGGCTGGTTTTACTATAAAATGGGTTATTGGCATTATAATACATCTATAAACTAATGAAAAATGCACTAAAGGCAGCTACCCCATGTATGTATATACATTCAAATTTAGTATATTTAGTTCAATGAAACTGCAAGAAATTAACAAAGATACAAGAAAATGTGTCAATTTATTTCTTACACTAACTTCCACTGTACATAGAGACATTAAATGGGAATGCAACATGATGAATTTTTGCAGACTATAACTAAATTCTAACGTCTAATATCATATTACAGAAGACAATACAGTCGCATACATAAATATGTGAATGCTGGAGCATTTATGTGTACAACAAAGCAAACAATGTTTTCAACATTCCTATTTCTTATCAGTGCTTGCAACAGGAATGCTATCACGACCCTTGAGGTTAGGAATGTGTCCATTCTCTCTTGGCAAAAATTAATATTTGTAAATTCAACAACCTTAGAAAATGATTGGATTTTCTACAAATTTAGCTGCTGACAAAATAGGACACTAAAGCATGCTGAAAACACTAAGTTACTAGTTTACACTAATTTGTGTAGCATTACATCTATTCATTTATACCATACCCATTGCTGGACGTTAACACGGTAATAAAATATGTACTGATATAATGCAAAACGTCTACACACGAAAAGATTTTACACACTAAAAATGCTCATGTATGATGATGATATGAATGTGTAGCTGACATTCACATTATATATATCAGGTTATTACTGGACACATGTCAACAACCAACAGTGATCCAAACACACGATATCCTGTGTATCGTAGGGAATGATCTTAATATTGCTCAACATTCCTCGTATAAAATGTGCAGTATTATAGACAACTACACATGTACTTTTTACATTTGTAAACAGAATGATGTTTCATGAATAGATGAAATTCGATATTTCTATCACATTCGAGAGTCAATGCCACAAATGCATTAGGTGTGTTGCTCACAGTTTAAACAGGGCCACGGTGTTTCCGTGAGCATGTGGCATCACCATGCAGTGCATATCTCTACAGTCGTGCGCGGTATGAAAAATGTCTCTTAAGACTGCAAAATCTCTACAACTTGGCAAAATATGACCACCAGGCACGACCTTCTTCTAAAACGTCGAACTTACGGCATGACCATACCGTGCGAGTTGAGTTCTACGAGTCGTTAGCAGACCTCTCTGCTCAGGGCTTCCACAGACGTAGCAGCCCATCCTCGGCATAGGTGCCTATGAGGTTCTGATGTGGATGATGCGCGATGCCGATCACCTCCTTCTCGTGTACGCTCAGTGTTCTCTCCAGCTTACCTGCCGATTCAAGCAAACAGTCGTCAGCACACTCAAGTGTCCACTGACGCACTGGTGGGGGGGGGGGAGGGTTTATTCTAAACGAAACAGCTATCGATATGAAATTTATAAATTATGGTAAAATCGGTATGAGCTAGGACTTTCACCCACAGTTGGCCAGTGGTGAAAAAATTATTGCTTAGAATATGGGAGAGCAGACCTGTCTTCTTCAAAGATGTAACAATAGAGAGAATTAATTGTTATAGATATTAGCAGCAGGTATGATAAAGTCCTTTCCTATTATAGTCAGAGTACTATATAAGACAGTATAGACTATCCTTGAAAACTGACATTATTTTAACACCGGATCACTGCTCTTATTGGAATCTAGTAAACATAAATAATAACAACAAACAGCTGTAGTAGTAACTATAAAATAGGGCTATATATATACTAAACACTGCCAAAGACAGAGTTACGAGAAAAACGGCATCAAAAACGTTTACATTTGAACAGTTGTGTTAAATCAAGGAAGCACAACTACATAGAGTGAAGAGTCCCCCCCACAATCCTCCCACAGGCAGTAGTATGTGAAAAAATGGCTTGCCTGTCGAGGTGCTAAAGCAGTATAAGACCATGTCCTCGCCAACACAGTAGATCCACTCGCCTCGCGTTGACACGCAGCAACACACAAAATCACCGCCCTCTCGCTTTCCACTAGAGAAGCTTCTTACGATCTGCAATGACACATTGTTACAAACATACCATGATTACTTACTTGTCCCTTTACTACAGTAGGCAGACAGGACACCAAAGTTGATCTCAATACAAAAAATATGATCACTACTTATTCCTTATATTTCACAAATTGCAAATTATATGAAACTCCAATTGCATACACTGAGAATTAGGAGAATTCTAGATTGTCAGAAGAGTTAATCAGTACAATCAGTGCAAATATTCTGTGGTATACAACATACCTGTCCTTGCATGTTCATGATAACAACCGTATTGGATCGATTACACACTACGAAGTGCTCAGCATTCTTT
Organism: Priapulus caudatus; assembly: GCF_000485595.1. Classification (NCBI taxonomy): domain Eukaryota; kingdom Metazoa; phylum Priapulida; class Priapulimorpha; order Priapulimorphida; family Priapulidae; genus Priapulus; species Priapulus caudatus. The sequence continues at coordinate 185,521 of NW_014577121.1, read as the reverse complement.
GGCAATGTATGTACACTGTTAACTGTGATGTCTGCACCACTGGTTCCTCCTGTTAAGTTAATATATCAAAATAATTAGGAAGATATATACACATATCATATGTAAGCAAAATTTTTGCCATAGGTTATCGTGTACCATAGACCACTATGCAGAAAGAAATTCCTCCTGAACCCCACCCCCTTTGTATACTACCTCGATGCTGCTCCACAAGGCAAATTTATGTCAAGGACTTAACTTATTCCTGAATTTAAATCACTAAACGGTCTGGCAAAACTAGCATTCCTCTAGAAGTCTACACATACACACATGCAGATGCACACACTCATGCATGCACCCACAGGCACACAGACATGATATCTCACGTGACACTACCACTTTATAGTACAATATCTTCTCAGTCCAATAAACATGTATAGTGCATGTAGTGTGAGCAATACTAAACTAGCAAGCTCTTCTAGATGGCAGTTACTATGTAGATGTAAAATTAACCAAGAATCACATACAGACATAAATGTTTGCTCTTGTTGCTCTAGATACTAGACTGATACTATAGTCCAACTACAACTACAGCTGGCCACCAATGCAATACTCTATCCAGAGGAAAAATTTCTTTTTTTTCACGGGAGGTCTTTTTCAAAAGTCGGTGGAAAAAATAGCTGTCGTCAAAATTTTTACGGGAGCTATTTTGAGCCTCACGGGAGCGATTTCGGAGGTTTGAAGAGCGAATCGCTCATCGCTCCCGTGTCATTTTTACCCTGACTCTATCGTGTATCATATTGTCCCCTACGACATCCCTGCACTCTTAGTTACAACATAGATACGCCAAAATGTCCAAAGCTCACCTAATGACTTAAACGTGTTGCTGCACTCGGTGCTCTTGATGCTCCACACCTTCACGCTTCCGTCAGAGCTTGCGCTCAGGATGCTGTGCCCGTCCGCCGTGAACACCGCCTCATTGACGAACGACGTGTGACCGCGAAACTCCTTCAGGGCCTTACCCGACTTCAGTCCATGCATTCTGCGGAGTGATGACATGCAGCAGCTCAGCGGAATCGTGTCACACGAGCTTTTAACAAGCCTTCGTTTATATTGCAATGAGTTTAATTTACATCTTTGCGCTTTAATTTCAACCATTGTAGAGACACTGTGATGCTGGCTAATTCCAAACAACTGAAGGATTTTATGTAAATGTGTTAATTGAGGTTAGAAATTTGCAATTTTTAGTTTGAGCTTTCATCATATACACAAATAAATGAATGAAATAGAGAACTGGTGTATTAGAGCATTTCACTGCCATGGATGTGTGTGGGTTAGGATTTCCATACCGTATAGTTTGGTCAAATGAGGCACTTAATAGCTGACTGTTGTCCTTAGAGAACATGACACAGGTAACACCTTTACTGTGAGCCCTTTCAAATCTGCGCAAACACTGTCCGGTCTGGATCTTCCACACCTAGAACATTGTTTATCATTACCACTACTGAACACAAACATTACATAAGACCATATCAATAAGCTTTGGAAAAACTGTATGCTGTAAAAGAGCTATATCAAACTTGGCCAGCTAATGTTCACCTTATAATGTAGGGTTTGCAATTTTTCTGGTTTCTATTATGTCACGTGTTCCCATTGAATATATTAAATAATTATGTACATAAAATGTTAAACATATAAAAGATATATATGTACAGTATATATAATAAAACAGTCAGCATGCTGTAGTATTGTTATAAAATGTGGCACTGTTGGGCTTTTACCTTGATTTTGCCATCCTGTCCTCCAGTGGCAATCATGTCGGAGTCTCTGCTAAAGCAGAGACAAAGGACAGCATCATCCATCATCATGAAGTTGTCCTAATTGCATAAAGAGATGTGTTTATTTTAGCTTGATGACTGATAATATTATTATTAACATCTTAATTTTGAGTAACAAACTTACTAGCAGGGATTTTTCCAAAAATTTCAAAAGGAATGTTCTTTATTGATGGATAGGGAGAGCCTGGGTGGGGGTTGTACCAATAGGAGTTGATCACAGGTATCATAAGCGACCTCAATACACAGGTAAACTCAATCAGTTCAGAGACGTATACATCATGCTGTAAAAACACCATTACTGTGTTGAGATTATCAAAACTACACACAGCGGGAAATAAAGGCCATGCCGATAAAGTAATTAATGCATGTGGGATGATGCAAATTAGCACCAGCTTTGAAGGAATGTCAGACCCAAAATGCGTTAGGGGCTTGGGGAAAACCCTGACTGATATGACGCTTTGCATTTAACTACCATTTTTCTATCAATGACGACGACTACAGAATTATCAAACTGCCATACCAAATATAATTACAGTGAATACCTGAGCTTGGTACTTTAAATCCTTTCTTATCTTTCCTGTGGTGAAATTCCAAACCTCAATGAAGCCATCCACACTTCCCGTAACCAGGTACTGACCATCTGGTGAGAACCTTGCACACTCCACATGCGACTTCTGACCAAACTGAAACACGATACATTTAACATAAATATAAGTAGATATACATAGTCAGCTATTTGGCAATGTTTCTGAGAAATGAAGAGGATTAAAGCGAGCATTTCTTGTGTTTTTTCCAATCGATTTCATATTTTCCCTGATTGTTCTGATATTTACTGGTATTGCTAACATTATAGAACAATTGCACATCATTCTTTTTAATAATATGTGCACTAATCTGCATTTAAAATTAGATTTGTTTACATATGTCAACAAAACGAGCACAAGATTTTTGCTCTCGCCCTGTCTCTACAATCTACACTATGTTTACTTTGTGTACATATCAAGATAGGTACCAGTCTTTTAAAATTTTCATCACGTAACTTCGTGCATTTGTTTTGTGGAAACATTTGAAAATGCCATTTTCGTGAATCTCAAGAAATGAGGTGCAAGTTTGGTTTTCATTACTGTTTTATTGCCTATAACAGCACACACTCATAATTTTTATGCTAGTAATTAGTAATGTGTATGCTGACAGGTGAGACTAGATTTGTCTACATAATCATTTAAGAAATGATTTATTAATCAATGTAAACTCTAGTAACTTGGTCTTTTGACCAGCGTTTACCAGTATCAACCTTTATTTTCAATCTGCAAGCATCCCCACTCATAACACCATCTCAAACGAGTCAAAATCAGGGGGTGTGAAATAAACAGAACCAGCAGAATATAGCTATTAATATTATACCTTAATTTGCTTTGACATCTCAGTAGGAAATGTTTCATCTTCTTGCTCACGAATGGCTGCCTTGCCCCGAAACAAATCGATAGATGAACCTGTTGCACAAATAGCCACGTTTTTAGAAGTATATTAAAAAATATTAATTACTTTCCAAACAATTGCTAACTGAAGCATGCATACTCAGTGCTGCCACTCAAGATATTACAAAAAAAGTATAAAATCTGTCCAGAAAAGTATCAAAATTGTCAAAAAAAGTATTAAAAAAGTACAAATTTGTATCAACCTACCATGATTTGTAGTCGCTTGTTACCTTATACATTGTTACCGAATACATTATAGCCTATGTGCAGCATGTAAAGAAGCTTCAGGAATGATGTGTGCAATGTCATGAGGAGTTCTCTTGAACCCTCAGTCTGAAATATTTCAATGCAGTGTTTCTCCTGGCCAAAAAGGTCTGTGAGGTGGTAAGTGTTTTTGCGTGATGTGTTTGCACGTTTCGAGGTCCTAGGAAAGCAAGCAGCGCAGGTGCTCGCCCAGCTAGGGCGGTCCAGGGGCATGCTCCCCTGGAATTTTGTGAAAAAATAATGCAATTTGGTGCATTCTAAGCTTTTCTGAATACATTGTTATCAGGAGTTAATAATGACAAAGGAGTAAGACACCTCTTTGGTACTGATTTCACTACATTTTTGTCGTACGAGTTCGATATGAATAAAAATACAAATGTATACAAACATGAGCTTCTTTTGTTCACTGGTCCTTATTCTATCTTCCGGTAGTATTACAAACCGCGTAGCTTCCTTAGTTTTGACATAAATCGTACTTTTGCACGACATGGTTTTCACGTAATTTACCGCCCTGCGGCGATGCCAAGCTGTAAATTCGTACACACAGCTACTTGAAGGAAGCGCGCCAGGGCTTTTCGGCCGTAGCCTAGTCGAGTGCAGAAATTGCGCCTAGAAATTAAGTTACGTTGCACCCATGTTGGGTTTAAAAATTCAAAATATTTTACATTTAAACTATAGTTAGAATGCCTCGTTTTTGCGCATTGAATCTCGCAGTTTTTTTAAATAAACGCTGCGCTGGTAAAATATCTGAACTACTTCACCCGCGGAGGAATGATGTGTATGAATCGTTATGAGTAAACTGACGCTCCAGCCAATTGTAGCTTTTCGCACGTGTTTTGCATAGCAACCGTTAGCTGTAGCCCGCGTACAGTTGCCGCTGGCGCTGCCTGAGGCGATCCCTGCCGTGCCTCCTTCAAGTAGCTGTGTCAGCCGGTGTGTGCGAATTTACAGCTTGGCATCGCCGCAGAGCGGTAAATTATGTGAAAACCATGTCGTGCAAAAGTATGATTTATGTCAAAACTAAGGACGCTACGCGGTTTGTAATACTACCGGAAGATAGAATAAGGACCAGTGAACAAAAGAAGCTCATGTTTGTATACATTTGTATTTTTATTCACATCGAACTCTTACGACAAAAATGTAGTGAAATCAGTACCAAAGAGGTGTCTTACTCCTTTGTCATTATTAATTCCTGATTGTATGAGACTCTTGAATCTCTTTTTCAAGTTGTCAAAAGTTTTGTCAGCGAGGCGGTGTTTTGGACAAATTTCGGTGTGGCGGCTGAGAACTTGAGCGAGGCGGCCCACCTCACTTGTGTCAATGCAGGAGAAACACTGCAATGTTCATTGCTCATTTGACATTTGGTTACTGACAGCAGAGAGCTGAGTGCAAAAACACTCCACTGAACAGAGCACACATCACTCCTGCAACGAGACTAGCAAAGCACATCTTTAATCTCATCAAATACAGTGTACCTAAAAGTCCGAAGAGTTTTGACCATTTTTTGCAAAAAAAAGTATTCAAAAGTATTTATGCATGAAAAAAGTATGGAAAAAGTATAAAGTCCATTTTCTTAAAAAAAGTACAACTAAAAAAAAAAATAAAGTGCAAGTTATTTATCAACAGTTGTCCGCCATAATATAGAGGCTATTTCACTGTATAACTGCCACTAAATAGATATTCCAAGTGTCCTTTATAGACAATTAAACGTTTTAAAGGTGTGATTTCCAACTAAGGTTTGATTATAAATAGGCTGCATTACTCAGCACAAATTTGAACATAACTTCTCCAATAACTAGGACAATGCTGATATTAAAGTAAGGATTTTTAACAATTTTTTCTCACCGTTCTCATATTTTCCCATCCATTACAATGCTTACTGTTATTAATTGTGATTTAAATTACAGTAACGGTAACAGGTATCAGAACACTTGTATATTGTTACTTTTAGCAACATATGCAATGTTTTTTTTTTTAATTCTTGTTTTTGGATACATGTTAACATCACTTGTTTCTCCTGAGACCTTGTCTGTACAGTTTGTTGCATGGTTATTGTATGGTTACTTGCATTAAGTAATATATATGCCATACTAGTCTAGTATCACTTAGGTCATAGCATCAGGTGCACTTGTGTCTGCAGTGTCATTTACAAGGGAATTATCACGATACCAAAGAATATCATATGCTTGCGCTGTTTGCCAGTTATATACTTTAACTGCATGCAACACCCTGCATGCTCCCCCACAAACATGCATAAATGCATTCAAGCATAAATTCAAAGTAATTTTAAAGCTGGTATAATAAGTAACCTATCTGCTTGTAGGTGCAATTATATTACACAGGTTGTCAGATTTTGGATGTATTGAGAGATTAGATTTTAATACGAATGGACAAATACCAACCTGGAGGCAATAGACCTTGATGCTGTTGCCATTTAAGAGCTTGGGCTAACAGTGCCAGGAGACGTGATGGTGGGACGACGCTCACCTCACCTGCCAGAGCTTGTGCTATAGCTACTCGTCTACGCTCTTTAGACATTCCCTCTGGGTATGCCTAGTAACAGTATACAGGATACAGGTGGGCAATTTGTACAGCTTTTCAATTATTAATATGAAATAGGTATGTTTTACAAATATATATATGCATGTTTACGTAAAATAATAATAAGACAATATACAGTGAACACATCTTAAACTGCAGGCTATTGTATTGTTTCCTAACCTCTCTAGGATCAAAGTAAGAGCGGGCCAGAAGGTTCTCCAAGCGTAGATATCTCTCTGCTTCATTCTGTTTCATCATGATCATAGGATCGGTTTGCCTCAGTAATGTTCTGGCTGCACCCAATTCTCGTAACTCAATAAGTTCCAACACCACCTGCAAATAATCTGTATTATTACCAACAACAGATATCCATGACACAGAAGATGAAACTACTTATACTATACAAACATATGTAGTATATATGGAGATGATAGTTTTCACATGTTACAATAGTAATGTCATTTGAACAGCAAAAAATGGAACTTGTGTACAGCCTTGCAATAAATGAATGATGCAATAAGTTCAACCTGCTCATAGAGATCGATGAGCTTCTTGTCAGGTAACTTGAGGGACTGAATTGCTTGCAGTACTGTGTCCCAATGTCCATTATTGATTTCAGTCACAAAGCTATCAATGCTGTCGACTGTGTTAAGAGAGATTACTGTCTCCTCCTGTAGAACACTCAGGGTCCGATAAAGACTGTTCTCTTTTAGGTATTGCTGAATAAGTCGGACGACACTGAAACACAAGTAGGCCTAGTGAGTTAGTAAAAACAAGATTTTACCTTCCAAATTAATAACACCGCAACAATTATAACACCGCAACAATGCAATGAAAATCTGGTTGTTCTATGGCTAGAATTACAACACTTTTACGCCACCAGGTATTGTAGTCCATAGTACTGGTATTACTACACAAGGCTGCGCATTTCCTGCCGAGATGAGCTGCTGTGTGCCTCCAAGCTCAATTTCGAGGCCCGCCAACCCAAACTAGCATAATGTGCGCAAAAATGACATCACACATATGACAACGTTCATTGGCGAAAACAATCAAGTAGCGTGGTTAGGTTATATATGATGATATCAGGAGTGAACTAGAAATGGCAGTTGTCGCCAACCACATGTATCCCCTGCGATCTAGTATGAATGAAATATCTCCTGGTTTTGGTATGCGACACACCTTCTCCCCAAGATGTGTAAGTATACCAAGTTTGGTCGCGCTAGGTCAATTAGGGGCCGAATTATAGAGCGGAAGGGAAATATGATCAAGGTCAAGGTAAAATGAAGGTCGCAGTGACCTGGTTTTGGTACGCGACACACCGTCTCCCCAAGATGTGTAAGTATACCAAGTTTGGTAGCGCTAGGTCAATTAAGGGTCGAGTTATAGAGCGGAAGGGAAAGTGTCTGCGGCGGCAAGCGGCGGCTGGACAGACATGAAACCATAGTATACAATAATAATAGAGGAGTATGACTCGCTCGAAACACAAGAAATTCAACATTCCCATGCCCAAATTTACCTAATATTTATTACGCAAAACCCAACAAACCTGACGTCAGAAGTAGCGTTGTACATCCATATTGCCCTCAGACTTTACTGTGTATCGATATCTGTTCTATCTAATTATGCAGTTATAGTTTTGAACGTCAGACATGGTTTTAATTATTGACATGGTAAAGTGGCTAGAACATTCCCACGCGATAGCGCAAACAAGAGGCAGCTTGCTCTGTGACACCCGTTGGCAGGGTTCCGCAGGGATTTGCAACTCGCAAATTAGTAGCGGGCTCTGACCGCTGGGAGTGCAGATAAGCAGATGTCATATGACATACAGTTATGAAATTATCTGTAATGAGAAGCTTTCGTTTTGGCGAAATTTTGGCAGATTTTACAATGTGATCTCGCGAGAATTTGCGAGTTGCAAATCTCTGCCGAACCCCGCCAACAGCGTTATCACCGTGAGCTGCCTCTTGTTCATGCTATCGCGTGGGAATGTTAGCCACTTTACCACGTCAATGACTAAAACCATTTCTGACATTCGAACTCGAAGCTATAACTACATGTAATTAGAAATGATATTGATACAAACAAGAGCTAATAATACCTAGAGTGTACAACGGAAAAACGGGAAAATAGTGCTATTTCACGACAACATTATTCTACTTTGCCTGCGAGTCTATAAACATTTAATAGCTCAAATCGAATCAATAAACCATCTGGCTGCTCCGCGGTAACTGGGCGGCTACTGGCGCTTACTTATTTATTGAGTTAGCGTTTTTCTGAGATGAATTGGATAAAACAACCAGATAGCCAGCCATGTCTGCCATGTTCAGTGCAACTAATAAATCTGGCAATGACCTGATTTTCACAGTGCGTAGGCCAAATACAACAGTAAGTCATTATCTTCCGCAATGTAATTTATTAAGTATGTATGTAGATTGACGATTCCTGGTTTTCAAATGTTTTAATATTATATTATACGAGTATATGATGCTTTTTTATGTGCTCGTTGCGCAACGCAAGTAGCAACAGCTATGGTATGTTATGTCGTTTCGGGTTTTCCGCGTGCCGTTCGGAAAATCATGGCGCATTGCAACATGGCGGTTGGCGTTAGTTGAAATTTCGTGTTTGGCCTTTTGACATTTCGACTGTGCCAGGGCAAACTGAGGTATTAGTTTTAATAACAACGCTGGAAACTATAAGGTGAAGGTTATATTTGATAGCAAAACAAGGCAGAAATGCTTAGATGATCATTTTATTTGAGATATACGTATG